>NW_027187205.1:1095089-1227083 GCF_028583685.1 Petaurus breviceps papuanus
GTGTGTGTGTGTGTGTGTGTGTGTGTGTGTGTGTGTGTGTGTGTGTGTGTGTGGCACAGTCCCATACCCAAACTTTTCCTGGAAAATTTCCCTGACCACTTTATACAGTTTGCTCATACTGAACAAGAAGCTGGTGTAGGAGAAAGAGCTTTAGGACAGAAATATTAAACATGCACTAGACCAGATTAAAATATAATTGTAATAAAATTAAGTTTATATTAAAATGTAATTTAATAAAATACAACAGAACATGAATAATGTTAATTTGTGATTTTCTAACTCAATATGTGGCCTGCATATTGATCCATCCTTATGTCCTATCTTTAGGTACTTTTCAGTAGCATCCCTTTCTATTTAAGTTTGACACCCCTGCTATAGGCTCATGGTCAGAGGGCTCCTGACTCAATGACTTACTTCCTGTGTGACCCTTAGTAAGTCACTCTCCCCCTTTGGATCTCAGTTTACTCCATGTAAAATGAAAGGGTTGGAGTAGAGCATCTCTAAGGCCCCTTTCAGCTCCAAATCTATAATCTATTGCCTTTCTACATGCATGGAATCTACATCAGGCCCTGGGAAGTCAGGCAGCATCTAAGCTTCCCCCCCTCCAGCAGTGGTAAGATCTCCCCCTGATGGGAATTGCAGTCATTCAGGGGTTGGGAAAAAGGAGGTTCTATGCCAGACAGAGGGTGTCTGGGTTTCTGGCCAACATCCTGCCATTGTCTTCTCCTACCTCCCTCTCACCACACACACACACACACACCCCCAAGGCCTACAATCAAGGTTGCCACATATACATACATGTACACATAAACAATACCTGACAAAATCACATCCCCATTATGTAGACAAATCCCCATACACAGAGACATACAGAAGTACAGTAGCTATACTTACTCAGTTGCACATATACACACAACTACATGGGCATAATTAGTTATACATGTACCATACATATGATCATTTAGTGCCACTGTATACACATGTGCACATATACACATTAATCCCTCTCCTTTCATTCTTGGAGGAGTTCCATATGGGAAGAATTCTTAGGGAAAGAAAAAATACTTTGCAAAGTCCAGAAAGCAGGAAACCGGAGAGGCTCCCAGTGAGCCAAGCGGTCTGTACTGAGAAAGCATCTACTCTCAGCCAGGCCCAGTGGCTCCTGGAGTTGGGGTTCCTCCCCTCTCCCCCCACTCCAACCTCTTCCTCCTGCCAGGACCAGACCCCAAATGCAGAGAACAACAAAGCAAGGAAGACATTCCTGTGGTCAGGATGGGGGAGGCAGAGGCAGGGTTAGGGTCCGCCTGGAGAGCTGCCGAGAGAGGGATCTGAGCCTAAAGCCACATCCTCCTCCCCACTTTGCTCCACGGCTGGCCCAGGCAATGTGGCTGGGTCCCAGCATTTCCAGCAGAGTGATCCAGGGGCTCGGCTAATGTTAGAGATTGGGGGTTAGGAGGGGGGAAGGTGAGGATCTGCCTTTCTCTCTAGCTCCTTCTGTGACCTTTCCAGGAAACTCCCCAACATAACTGAGTGGGGGCAGGGAGAAGGAGCATAAGCCACCCATTACTCACTAATGCACTACAGATTTACCCACATGAAAGACCAAGGCTAGACATCTGAAGGACACAGGGGGAGGAGGGAGGGAGATGGGGAATCAGAAGAGGTTTCCACCAATTTTCCACTCAGCCATTCACACCCTCACAGCCAACCTCACACGGCTCACTGTGAGGAAGGATGAGGCTATTCTCTAGCCTTAGTCCCCAAATCCCTTTAGATCCCTATAGATCTAGAGTTGGAAGGGAGTTTTTCATTCTATAGATGAGAAAATTGTGACCCCAAAAAGTTAAGTAATTTGCCCAGGGTCTCATTAGTCATGACAGAAACAAGGTTCAAACCTAGGTCCTCTGACTCCAAAGCCATGTCTGTGGTATCAAGTTGCTTCTCAAGATTCAATGAACATTCATTAAGCTCTACTGTATGCAAAATACCATGAGAGAGGGAAATGCAAGTTTAGATATATCCTCAAGAAGTCTACAGTCTAACAGGGAAGGGGCTAAGACAATAATATAAATAATTATAATGTATTTTGCCTGATAAGTATAATTGGGAACTGTAAAACACAACATTTTGTGTATAGCAGGGGAGAGAGGGCAAGGGAGCAATCAGGGAAGGCTTTATGGATGAGGTGGCATTGGAGTTGAGGTATAAGAAACAGGCAAGAATTTGACAAGTAAAGGAGGAGGGAGGACCTTCTAGTACTGTGAACAAAGACATGGAGGTGGGACAGTTCAGAATTTGTCTGGAAGCACAGAATGGTCTGGCATAGCAAGAGCAAGACATTAAAATGAGTCCACGAGAAATCTTTGAGAGGAGGAATGGCATGACCAGAATGATGCATAAGGAAGACAGGTCTGGGAGAGGCATGAAACATCCGTGGAGGTGTGGGAAGGTGGATGAGGAGTTGAATGTAACAATCTAGGGCCCACATCTATATAGCACTTTATAATGATTATCTCCTTTGATCTTCTCTACAACCCGAGAGATTGGTGCTACTATTACCCCCATTTTACTGATGAGGAAACTGAGGCAAATAGGAGTCAAATGACTTGCCCAGGGTCACACAGTGAGTACATACTTGAAGCCAGATTTGAACTCAGGTCTTCTGAACTCCAGGCCCAGCACTCTATCCACTGAGCCACCTAGCTGTTCTCTGGTAGCAGAGATGATGGAGAGAAGGGAAAAGGTACAAGAGACGGCTACTTAAAGCCCTCCATTATACAGCCCCAGCCTGCCTTTCGAAGCTTAGTGCACATAACTATCCCCTCACACACTCAATGGTCCAGGCAAACTGGACTATTTGAAAGACTACATACTACTTACAAGGGCTTATGTGTATTCTCCCACCTTCGTGCCTTTGATCACAAAGTTCTTTCTATTGATTCTCCTTCCTCCCTCCTGTCAAGTTCTTACCTACTCATTATATCCTAACTCAAATACCACCTCCTCCAGAAAGCCTTCTCTAACTTCTCCCTTCTTCTCCTCAAACCGGTCTACTCGATATTCCCCAGACTTGGCATCCCATCTCCTGTTCTTTGGCTCTTCGTGGCCTGTCAGTCTATCATAACTGTAACGTGATCTCTCCACACTGAGTGCTTAGTTTCCCTCAGGTCTCAGCTAAAGTGCTATATCGACAGGAAACCTTTCTCATCACTTCAGAGCGAAGTCCAGCCCCTCAAATGATCTTGCTGTACTTGCCTGTATGTCAACAGTACCCCCCAAGTAGAATGGAAGCTCCTTGAGGGCAGGAATCATTTTGTCTTTCTCTTTGTATTCAAAGTGCCCTTGCGTGTAACAGGCAATCAATCAAGAATTTCCTGAGCACCTACTGTGTGTCATTTAGATGTTTGTCGAATTGAGCCAAAGAGATATTGTGGAGGTAGAATCACAAGCACGTACATGGTCAGTGCGAGAAAGGATTAAACATAACCTTGAGCCTCTGAAGTGAAGAGGGCTGTGGCTGCTGTTTCTCCTTTTAGAAGAGGACAGATGACATCATGGATAATGTCTTGACCTGCTCCTGAATTGGATTGATGGGAGGCAGAGCTGCCCAAAGTCATCAGCCTCACTCTGTCTTCCAGAGGCATCCAAGTCCAGCGGCAGTACAAAACAACTGGTGTAGGCTAGGGATGACCTCGGTGTCTCTGCTGTCTGAGCAGGCTCTAAGTGCTCCACAGAGCCTGCTTCAGGCTCCCCACTAGAATAAGAGCTCCCTGGGGGAAGGAAACACATCCTTTTGCCTTTCTTTGTATTCCCAGCACTTAGTACTGTTCCTGGCTCAGAGAAGGCACCTAATAAATGCTTATGGATTATTTCTCTCTTGATTGCTTTAGTAATCATTAGCAAGAATTGTTTTGAAATCTTTTTCAGAATTTTTTTTTTTTTTTACTTTTTGCTTTTTGAAGGGGGGAGGGTAGGACAATTGGTGTTAAAGGACTTGCCCAAGGTCCCATGGCTAGGGGTGTGTGTGTGTGTGTGTGAAGTGTCTGAGTCTAGATTTGAACTCAGGTCCTCCTGACTCCAGGGACGGTGCTCTATTCACTGCGCCACCTAGCCGCCCCTCAGAAGTTTTAAAGGGAAGAAATGTGCCCTATTTTTCTGGAATCAAAAGTTGGAGTTAACAATGATTAATTGTTCTGACCAAGTCTTCAGAAATTCTTCCAGTGGGGTGGCTAGGTGGCACAGTGAATAAAGCACCGGCCCTGGAGTCAGGAGGACCTGAGTTCAAATCTGACCTCAAACACTTAACACCTACTAGCCGTGTAATCTTGGGCAAGTCACTTAACCCCAATTGCTCTTCCCCCCTTCCAAAAAAAAAAAAGAAATTCTTCCAGTGAGGAGGGCAGGTGAATGGTTTTAACATCAAGAGAACTGTGAAGTCTGTAAAAAAATCAGGTTTTGGGGTAAAGAAAATAAACTAAGACAGATAAGAATAAGCTCTTCCTATCTATTAAATGAATTCCTGTATTTCTTCTGGCTCTTGGACCTGGCTTCATCCAGTCATGGGCTCTGTTGTGAGTCTTTAGAAAGGCATGCCATATGTTGTTTACTGTCGTTCAGTCGTGCCTGACTCTTCATGACCCCTCAGACCACAGCACACCAGGTCCTTACAACCTCCACTGTCTCTCAAAGTCTGTCCAAGCTCATGTTCATTGTTTCCATGACACAATTTATCCATCTCATCCTCTGCTGTCCCTTTTTCCTTTTGCCTTCAATCTTTCTCAGCATTAGGATCTTTTCCAGTGAGTCCTGTTTTTTCATTATGTGGTCAAAGTATTTAAGCTTCAGCTTCAGTATTTGACCTAGTGAATATTCTGAATTAATTTCTTTTAAGCATTGACTGATTTGACCTCCTTCCTATCCAAGGGACTCTCAAAAGTCTTCTTCAGCACCACAATTCGAAAACACTGATTCTGTGGCACTCAGCTTTCCTTACTGGCCCACTTTCACAGCCATGCATTGCTCAAGGAAAGAAGACCATAGCTTTGACTTATATGGACCTTTGTCAGCAAGATGATCTCTCTGCTGTCCAGATTTACCATAGTATTCTTCCAAGGAACAAATATCTTAAAATTTCACGGTTGCAATCACCATCTACAGTGATCTTTGAACTCAAGAATATAAAATCTGACACTGCTTCCATTTCTTCTCCCTCAATTTTCCAGGAAGTGATGGGACCAGTTGCCTAGATCTTAGGGTTTTTATTTTTTAATGTTAAGCCAGTTTTTACACTTTGCTCTTTTACCCTCAGAAAGAGGCTTCTTAATTCTTCTTCACTTTGTGCCATCAGAGAGGTATTGTGCATGTCTGAGATTGTTGATATTTCTCCCTGCAACCTTATTTCTGGTTTTTGATTCATCTAGCCTGGTATTTTGCATGATGTACTCTGCATATAAATTAAATAAATAAGGTGACAATATAGAGCCTTGTCGTACTCTTCCAATCTTAAACTGATCCATTGTTCTATGTTTGGTTCTAACTGTTGCTTCTTGGCCTGCATAAATGTTCTTCAGAAGACAAGTAAGATGATCAAGTACTCTGATCTCTTTGAGGACTTATCACATTTTGTTGTGATCCATACAGTCAAAGATTTTAGTGTAGTCAGTGAAGCAGATGTTTTTTTTTTTTTCAGCTACCTTGCCTTCTCCATAATCCTGAGATGTTGGCAATTTGGTATGTAGTTCCTTTGCTTCTTCAAAAACCAGCCTGCTCTTCTGGTAATTCTCAGTTCACATATTGCAAAAGCCTAGCTTGCAGAATCTTAAGCAACCATGTTGGCATGTGAAATGAACATGACTGTCAGTAATCTCAACATTCCTTGGCATTGCCCTTTAGGATTGGGATGTAAACTGATCTTTTCTAATCCAGTGGCCATTGCTGAGTTTTCCAAATTTGCTCATCTACTGAGTGAAATACTTTAACCACATTATCTTTTAGTATTTTAAATAGTTCCACTGACGGACAACTAGGTGGTGCAGTGAGCACTGCACTGGCCCTGGAGTCAGGAGGACCTGAGTTCAAATCCAGCCTCAGACACTTAACACTTACTGGCTGTGTGACCTTGGGCAAGTCACTGAACCCCAATTACCCTGCCTTCCCTTCTCCAAAAAGACAAAAAAAAAAAAAAGCTCAGCTGGAATTGTTAGCAACAGGAAGGGGTTGGCTGAAACAGGAAGTAGCTAATGCTGTGTGTGTATATAAGAAAAGCCCCAGAGAGGTACACTCAGAATTTCTTGGGACAAGAATCTGGAGGCAGAGCAGCTACAGAAGAGAGAATCGAGAACTGAGTCAGAATTTCCTGAGAACCTGGGGTGGTGGAGCTTCTTCTGAACAGGAGCCCAGGAGTCCAGGAGCCCTGAAGCCCAGCAGCCCAGAAGCCCCCTCCCCCCAGGCTGGACAAGGTCATTCTGAGTTTTTGAACGAGCTGCAGAAGACTGAGGAAGCATGATGGGGATGCAGGTACTTTGTCTGTTTGTGGCTTCTTTGAGCCTTGAATTCCCAGGAGCAGAAATTGTGAAGGATTTGCGATAGACTAAACCCTGTGAACTTCAGTGTGTAGCAGGACCTACTCAGGGAGCTGGACAAGGAAATGGGAGCTGTTGGCTATTGAACCCAGGGGACAGTCTGGTGAACCCAGGTAGAATTTGGGACCATGGAAGGGGATCCAGGGAATCTAAGAACCGGCCCCAAGTCAAGATGAAAAGACCTCTCCGTGGGTACTGAATAAAGATGAAATTGTCATTTACTAGTGACCTAGGGGTGGAGGGTTTGTGTATTTTTTAAGGATTGTACTTAGTGATTAATTATACTTAGTAATTGATTGCTGAATAAGTGACTGAGTTAACTTAAGTGTGCCCCATGAGTGGAAGACTTTGACTATTGTACTTTGAGATGTTTGCTCTTTGTTCTAAACATTGTAACCACTTTGGTGAAAACTATGTGGCCATTTAATGATAAGATGTTGTGAATACTATATTGTGATTTTCTGTGATAAGTTGTAACATTGTGAATGATGTACCTTGATTTACTGTGAATGTTTTGCTCTGATTTGTTATGGAATAGAGTGTTCACTATACTATGTAATCAGGACCTTAAAAGCTATTCACAAAGGCATTCTTCTGGAAAGCTGCTCATGATGGTGTTAAATTCACCAGGATGTCTATATTTGATCACTTATATCAGTGATGGTAAGATCTTTCTTCCATAGTTCTTCTGTGTATTCTTGCCACCTCTTCTTAATCTCTTCTGCTTGCTGAATCCCTACCATTTTTTTTTTGCTTTTTTTTTTTTGGAGGGCAGTTGGGGTTAACTAACTTGCCCAAGGTCACATGGCTAGTTTTTGTGTTAAGCGTCTGAGGCCAGATTTGAACTCTGGTCCTACTGACTCCAGGGCTGGTGCTCTATTCACTGTGCCACCTAGCCGCCCCTCATTTTTGTTTTTTATCATGCCCAATTTTCACATAAAATTTTTACTTGATAGCTCTAATTTTCTTGAAGTGATCTCTTATCTTTCCCATTCTACTGTTTTCTTTTATTTCTTTGCATTGTTCATGTAAGAAAACCTTCTTGCTATTCTCTGGAATTGTGGTATATCTTTCCCCTTCTCTTTTACCTTTTGTTTTCTTCCTTCCTCAGCTGTTTGTAAAGCTTCATCAGACAGCCATTTTGCTTTCTTGCTCTTCTTTTTCTTTGGAGAGGCTTGTGTTGCTGCCTCCTGTACATGTAGGGCAGTCACCTACCTGCTCTATGCCATATGTTATTTTGTATTAAAGATAAGAAGGCTTCTGGCACATTAGGTGGACCTCCTCTGGTGAACTTTTGGAAGACACAGATAAGAGTTGCACATGGGCAGACATGGATGGGTTGCAACCAATCATCATTCAGAAATTTGGAGATGGAAGGGATCTCAGAGGTCATTGAGCCAAACTTCCTTATTGCATCAATAAGAAAACAGACCAGAAGTTAAGTGACTTGCCCACAGTCACACAGCTATAAATGTCTGAGATGGGATTTGAACCCCAATCTTCTTGATTCTAAGACCAATAGTCTATCTACTAGATGATATTATGCTGCCTCTTAACAAGGTGAGATTTCAGATCCATTTGAGGATCTGAGTTACTTGATTGCTAAAGTCCTGATATGATACCTCATTATGGTATGGAGGTGACCCTGAATTGTCCAAGTCTATACCAAGTGAAGGACAGACTCTCATAGGGCCTACCAAGCTGGAAAGATTTTGAATAAGGGCCCAGTGACAAACTACATGTCTGGTAGCTATGTTGGGATGGCCTCAGGATGGCTGCTGAGTGACAAATGTTTTAGCTGTAGCAGTTCTCAAAGACGATGGTCTTTTGATTATTGATTTTGATTATTGATTTCTGTTCTTGCTGTTCAGTTGTTTCAGTACAACTCTTTGTGATCCTGCTTGGGGTTTTCTTGGCAAAGACACTGGAGTGGTTTGCCATTTCTTTTGCCAGCTCATTTTACAGATGAGGAAACTGAGGCAGACAGGGTTAAGTGACTTGCCCAGAGTCACACAGCTAGTAAGGGTCTTATTTGTTTCTACATCACAGTTATTTCTGGAAATACCCTTCTCTTTGAAATTGTGAGGGAAAAAATTAAGCAAAAACATCTGTTAAAGTGACCTTGACAGACAATGCGAACAATATCTTGCCCCTAGTGGTCCTGCACCTCTCTGTGAAGAAAGGAAGAGTATTTCATTATCTTTTCCCTGAGGTCATTAGTACTCATAAATATCCAAAAGTTCATTTAAAAAAACACTTCAGGATTCTCCCAGTGATGCTATTTAACTGTTAGAACTAGCAACACAGCACAGGACTTGGAGTCCTGAAGACCTAGGCTTAAATCCTACCTTAGACAATTATTAATTGTGTGTCCCTGGGGAAGATCATCAACCTCTCTGTGCCCTGGTTTGCTCATCAGTTAAATAGGGATGATAATAAGACCTGGGGCAGCTAGGTGGCGCAATAGAATCAGGAAGACATCTTCCTGAGTTAAAATCTGGCCTCAGACACAGACTGGCTTTGTGACCCTGGACAAGTCCCTTAACTCTGTCTGCCTCAGTTTCTTCATCTGTAAAATGAGCTAGAGAAGGAAATGGCAAACCGCTCCAGTCTCTTTACCAAGAGTGGGGTCATGAAGAGTTAGCCACGACTGAAAATGACTGAACAATAATAACCATAGGATGCGCTCATGGAGATATGGTAAGAATCAAAGGAGATAAATGCTCATTTATAAAATGCTTTGTAAACCTTAAATGTCTATGTCAATATCAGCTGTGATGATGAATCATGCAACGGCAGAATTCCATAAGAATCAGAACTGCAGGTGACTCCAAGCGCAGGGCAAGTGGACAAAAGTTCAACATCTTGTAAACAACTGGTATAAAAGATATCACCAAAGCTTTCTTTAGGCTTATTGAGGACATGTGAAATGGTGGGAAAAGTGCTGGCTTTGGAGTCAAGAGACCTGGATTTGAATCCAGATTCTGATACTCACCACCAATGCTTATGCCAGTGCCTGGTGGGTGCTTAATAAATGCTAACTGACTGTGTGATCTCAAGGCAGGCACTTAACTTCTCTGTACCTCAATTTTCTCATCTGTAAAATGAAGCAGATGGACTCAATGATCTCTAAGATCCCTTCCTGCTTAAGATCCATGACCATCGGGGTGGCCAGGTAGCACAGCGAGTAAGAGCACCGGCTCCAGTGTTGGGAAGACCTGGAGATCGAATCCTGGGCTCAGACACTTAACACCCACCCAGAAACACCTGGCCGTGTAACCTTGAGCAAGTTACTTAACCCCAATTGCTTAGGGACGGCCATATGGCTCAGCGAGTAAGAGTACCGGCTCCAGTGTCGGGATAACCTGGATCAAATCCGGGCTCAGATACTCAGCACAACACCCAGAAATAACTGGCCGTGTAACCTTGAGCAAGTTACTTAACCCCAATTGCTTAAAAAAAAAAAAAAAGATCCATGACCATCTATGATCCTATGTAGGACTAGAATCAATTGAAGCACCTGCTAAGAGCCAGGTGCTGTGAGGCTAGGCACCAAGGATACAATCAAAACCTCAGAGGGTCAGCCAAGGGCTGCATCTTAAGAAAATAAGAGGAAGGCTGCCACTGTGATGGGTAGATTCTCTCTGAAGGACTTAAGGAGTAGTAAGCATGGATAAGTACTGCACAGCATATGAGGAAGCCATGGGTAGGCTATGATCTGCTCTGCTAGAGGGAGTATCATGTCCCTGAGACCCAAGTCACTGATCTGAGTACTGGAAGGGATCTCAGTGGCCATTTGGCCCAACCTGTGCCAAAAAGGGAACTCATCACTATAACATAGCTGACAAGTGGTAATCTAGTTTCTGCTCCAAGATCTCCAACAAGGACAGGGCACCCACCACCTCCAGAGGCAGACCACTCCACTGCTGGGCAGCTTTAATCATTAGGAGGTTCTTCCTGATATCAAGTCTAATTTTCCCTCTTACTCACTTCTTCTGGTTCTACCATTTGGGGCCAAAAGGAGTAGGTCTAGTCATCTCTGCATAGGACAGATGCTTGAAGACAGCTAGCATGATTGACTCATTATCTATGTCTGAGTCCTATCCCCTTGCCAGACTGTAAAGTCCATGAGGGCAGGCATCTTGTCTTATCTAAACTTCCTTCTCCTGAGTCTAACACATAATAGGAATGGAATAAATGTTTGTTGGATTGAAATGCACCTGTGGTCAGAGTTGGTCAAACGGATTGTGTCCCTGGACCAAACAAGGCCAACTGGCCCACACAACCCTCCTTCAAATGAGACTCTAACTAGCCACTACATATTTACCCACAGTAATAATGATGGGAATTGCAAACAGCCTGCCAGTCAGGACCTGCAATCTCCTGTAACTCCATATTACCCTCTTTCTTGATTAATAGGAATCCCTTCCACTGACAGGGAGGAATTCCATGCTTTCTAGGGAAGGATGTTTCCCCAGAGGGACAGTCCTACTCTGCCTTACCCACTCACCCCCACCTCCTACTCCTTGCCAATACTTCTCCAATACCAGGCTTGGAGGCCACTCTGTCAGCTCCTAGGCAGAGGGGGAGGACTTTAGATGGACCTGTGGCCACAGGCTTGCTGGGCCTGCCAGGCTGGTGAGCCACTGCAGGAAACCTCAATGGGAGGGTGCCTTAATTGGATAAGTACAGAGGGATAGAGAATGGTCAGCCCACAGTGTCAGGAAGCCTTTTCCATATAACCTGCAGGCTGGGCTTGAGTAACTGTGGAGAGACCCAAGAGCCTAGGAAGGGAAGAAATTCTAGCCTATGCCTTAAAGGGTGACCAGGACAGAAGGCGAATAGAATCCCAGACATAGAAAAGATGTCAGAGGTCATTTAGTCCAGTCCAAATCTGAACAGGAGCCCCTCTATAACAACTTTAACAAACGGTCATTTAGCTTTTGCTTGAAGACCTACAATGATGGGGGACCCACCACCCCACAAGGCAGCCCATTCTATTTTTGGATAGCTCCGAATACTATGAAGTTTTTCTTTATATCAAAGTAAAAAAATCTGCCTCCATATAACTTTTATTTTACTCTCTGGATATAAGCATCATGTTTGCTCCCTTTTCACACAAGCTTTTCAGATATTGGGAGAAATGTCTTATGTTCTCTATAAATTTCATTTTTCCTCAGGCTGACTATTCCTAGTTCTTTCAACCAATCCTCACATGACTTCATTTCCTGTCCTCTTCCCACACTGGGACAAAGGAAGGGAGCTCGGTTTAGGGCCTGGAAAGATGATACCCTGTCCCACCCCAAGTCCTTCCCAGATGCCTCCTACATGTCTCATGGATCAATTCAAGGCAATGCATTGTGGGAAGGCCAGACCAGCTAATAGAACAGAGAAATTCTTTTGCCCACTTTCAGATTTCCAGGGCAGAATCTACAAGGCAGTTTCCCCCCAGGTGCCTTCTTCAGGGGATCTTCTGAACATCAGAAAAGTCTGCTATACCCTATTTCCCATGGCTAGACAGCTCAAAGGTACATCTGGTCCCTGGAGTCATGAAGATTAAGCAACACGTGAGGATCCAGGGGACCCTGTGTACAAGAGGCAGATGCTGGATTAGATTTGTACTGTTATCTCCAAATTCTCTCCCCTAGGGTCCCATTGTGAAAAAGAGTTTATGGAAAGGCTGAGTTAAGGAGTAACTTTAGCTGGTATTTACACAGCACTTTAAAGTTTGTAAAATGCCATACATATGATATCTTATTTGGTCCTCAAAAAAAAATGCTCTAAGTTAGGTGCAATTATTATCCTTATTTTATAGAAGAGGGAACTGAGGCTTCAAGGGGTTTTAAGTGACTTGCCCAGGGTCACAAAGTTAGAAAGTATCTGAGGCAGGTCTTGAACTCAGGTCTTCTGGACTCTATCCACTGCATCACCTAGAGTACAGTCTATGGTCACGGAAATAGTAAAATGAACTGGCTTAAGCGACTACTGAACCCATGATCCTGGTCCCATAAGTTCCCTGCTCTGGCTCACTGAGCTATATTGCTCCCCCAGAATCCCTAGCTTAACAGTTTAGGTATAGAATCATAGCATGTAAGAGCTAAGGGAGAAAACTTAAAAATCTAGTCCAACACTCTTAAGAGAGAAATAGCATCTAGAAATAATGAGATAAATAATCAGTGCCTCTACCCTGGTCAGACCATTTCTGGAGCCTTATCCTCAGTTATGGGCAGCATGTTTTAGAAATAACATTGAAAGGGATGTGGTGAAGCACATCTGTAATTCCTGCTACTAGAGAGGTTAAGACTGGTGTATTTGCTTGAGTATGGGAGTTGTGACATATAGCTGGGCTAAAGGCAATCAGGTGCCAGATGGCACCACTATGGCAAGCCCCTGAGAGTAGGGATCCACTAGGCTACCTAAGGAGTGGTGAACTGGTCCAGCCTGGAAACAGAGCAGATCAAAGCTTTTGTGCTAATAAGCAGTGGGACTGGGTCAACGAGTGGTTCCAACTGTACTTCCAGTCTGGGGGAAGGAAGAAAGGAAGGAAGGAAGGAAGGAAGGAAGGAAGGAAGGAAGGAAGGAAGGAAGGAAGGGAAGACACTGATAAGTTGGAAACTGTTTAGAGGAAGGAAACTAGAATGATGGAGGGTTGGTGCAAGAGTCCATGGCTACAGTTCCATTGGGGTTTATGGGGGATGGGAGTAGGATGCGAAGATTGCTTATGTGTAAAAAGGATCAGACTTATTTTTTTTGGTCCCAAAGGGCAAAACCAAGAATGATGGGTGGAAGTTATAAAGAAGACAATTTAGGCTTAATGTCAGGGAAAAAACTCCCTAACTCTTAAAGATATCCAAGAATGGAATGGGTAATTCTGGAGGTAATGGGTTACCTGTCACAAGAAGTCTTTAAACAAAGACTGGATGATCACTTGTTAGATGTATTGCTGTGGTGGTACTTATTTGGTTCGGACTAGATAACCTTTGAGGTCCCTTCCAACTAAAGAACTATGATCCTACTAAGTACCAAATTAATCTTTCTACATGTGCCTTTGATCTCATTCTTCCCTGTTTCCTCTAGGACCTTGCTCCAGCAATATTTTCTCCCTTGTCATTTTTTTTCCATCTGCCCACAGAGATACTCAGGTCGCCTCAATTCACAACAAAAGGAAGCTGCTTTTGCCTTTTAAAAATCTCATCTAGATAGGTGATGCAGGACCCAATCAGGAAGATGAGTCTTCCTGAGTTCAAATCTGGCCTCAGACACTTACTAGCTGTGTGACCCTAGGTGAGTCACTTAACCCTGTTTGACTCAGTTCCTCATCTGAAAATTGAGCTGGAGAAGGAAATGGCAAACTACTCCAGTATCTTTGCCAAGAAAACCCCAAATGGGGTCTCCAAGAGTCAGAAACAACTAAACAACAACAAATTCTGCTTTATTTCTCTTCTACTGAACTTCTTGAAAAGGGTGTCTAAACTTGAAACCTTCATTTCCTTACTACCCACTCTCTCTTTACCCCTTACAATTAGACTTCTTCCACTATTATTCTATTGAAACTTCTCTAAAGTCACAAAAGGTCTGGATTGCCAAATCTAATGGCATTTTAAAGAAAATTCTTCATCCTCTCTGTGGTTTTCTGACATTGTTGACTGTTTCCTCCTCTTCTCCCTTAGCTTCAAAGAGAGAGACATCATCCTCTCCTGGTTCTCCTCTTACTTTCTAACTATTCCTGTTTCTTTTACTGGTTCCTCACCTTCCCAAAACTTAATGTAGGTTCCCAATGATCTGATTGTATTCATTCTCTCTGTGTCTCTCCCTCCCTCTCAGCAGTGTAGGCTAAGTGACTTGCCCAGGGTCACACAGATAGTAGGCATTTGAGGCTGGATTTTAACTCAGGTCCTCTTGACTCCAGGGCTGGTGTGCCACCTAGCTGCCCCCCATAGTCTCTTGCTATATTCTCTCCCTTGGCAGTTTAATTTACTTCCTTGGTTTCAGCTAACATTTCTAAGCATATGTCTCCAAATTTCTCTCCCTCCTACCTCTCTCTTTTGAGCTCCAGACCAACACCTCCAAGTCAACATGGCCAAAACTGATTTCATTATCTTTCCCCTTGAACTTATTTCTCCTTCTGACTTCACTATTCCTGTCTGTGACACTGACATTCACTAGCTTCCAATGTTCATAACTTCAGGTGCATCTTAAATTCTTCCTTCTCTCTCATCATTCATATCCAGTCAATTACAAAATCTTGTTGATTAAAAAGAGAGAGATGTATAGTGCCCAGTACTAGGGAGACAACAGCCTCCTCTGTATTTTGCCTTCATTGATCAAACAACAAATAAATATTTATTAAGAAAAAAAATCCTGTTGATTCCATCTTTGCAACATCTCTTAAATTTCCTTCCCACCATTCCCATTGGCACTAATAAGAGGACAGTGTCTCACTATCACCTGCACAGACTATTGCAATAATTTTCTTATAGGTTTTCCCACTTGCCTTCTCTTCCCTTCATCACTTTTCTAGCCCTGATCCCGCTTTTGAGCATCTCCAATTGACTTTAGGATGTTTTTACTTGTACATGAAGTGCAATATGTCCAAATGACTTCATCATTTTCCCTCTTAAACATACTTCTCAACTCAATAAGCATTCATTAAGCTCCAACTATATTTCAGGCACTGTGCTAGTCTATAACGACACAAAAACAAAAACCAGAAACAATCCCTGCCCTCATGGATCCTAAATTCTACTGGGGAAAACAATAACAACAATAAAATAACAGAGAGCAACTCAAATAAGTACGAAATACATACAAAGTAATTCAGTGAAGAGAGAGAGTTCTAGAAACTGAGGGGAATTGTAGTACCATAGACTTAAAGTTGAAGGGAGTCCAAACTCTTCATTTTACAGATAAGGAAACTGAGACTCAAAAAGATGAAGTGATTTGCTCATGGTCCCACAGGTAGTAAGAGGAGGATTAGGAAAGGTCCTTCAAGAAGGGAGGTAAGGATTCCAATTAACATAAGTGAAAGAGAACATTCTAGGCATGGGGCATAGCCTGTACAAAAGGCAGGGGGCTGGAAATGGAATGTCATATATGGGGAAGAGTCGGAGGACCAGTTTGCTTGGAACATAAAGTATGAGAGGGAATAATAGGAGTTGTTTAAAACTTCAGCAGGAGCTGAATTCTGAAGGGCTTTAAATGCCAAACAGAAGCATTAAATAATGTTAAATGATCTTTCTTGTACATGTTATCTGGTCATGTCACTTGAGTTCTCAAAAATTTTGGGGGGTTCTCTATTGCCTACAGTGCAAAGGTAAAACTCCTCTTCAAGGCATGGAGGCCCTCAACAATCTGATGGCTCCCTATTTCACCAGTTCTACCTCAAACGAATCCCTTCTCTATTGGATAATCCTCAAATTGGATTATGGTCTCCCGCCCCCTCCCCCAACAAGACTCCTTGACCTATCCCACAACTGTAACTTTGCTCATATTTTTTCCCTGTATCTAGAATATCCCTCCTTTCATCCTTCATCTGATGAATTCTTATTCTTCCTTTGAAATCTAACATTCATGGCTCATCTAGAAAGCTTTTCCAAAACTCCTATAACGATTTTCTCTGTGAAACTTCACACGACACCTTCTTTTGCATTTCCATGCTAAATTGTGGTTTGTGGGTAGCTGTATACATATACGAACTGGTGGGTGGACTACATGCCTCGTCTCCGAGCCCCAGCCTGAATACATCAGAAGACGTTCATCAGCAGATGGGCTGCAGCGTGAGGAATTTTTTGGCCATAGCAACTTTTCCTCTATTTCTTTGAGGGCCTGCAACCTAGATCAATAAAGGAAATGCCCAGAAAAATAGAAACACAGATTTCACAGAGTATTGAACTCCATTGTGTATCAATTCCTCCCTCTACTAGACTGTGTGCTCCATAGGGGCAGAACTAGTTTTTTTTTTTCTATTTTAAAGTCGGGTCACTACCCCAGGTGCCTAGCATAATAGTTTGCATACAAGAATGATTTAATAAATTGGGGGTTTTGGTCATTTGTTGTATCAAAACAGAGAATTCATGAGAATTTAACAGTTGTACACATGCCAGTTATTAGAAATCGGTTGTACAGTTCTGATGTTAGCAGGACTAGGATCATGCCCATTTGATAAAGAAACTGGGATCTTTTCCCTACTTTCAAGCCAGAAAGGGCAACTCATCTCTCTCCTCCAGCCCCTCCACCTGTCCACTATGGCCTCTGATAACCGCATCACATTTCCAGATGTGCATTCCTGCCCCCACCCAATTCTTCTCCCTCTTTCCTAGGGGATATACTGATTCCTCTTCAAACACCCAGCATTCAAGGATTAAGCTCGGAGTTCATAAGGCTATCCCCACCTCCCTACCTCCCTTTCCCTCCCGCTGCCCCAAGCGCCCAATTACTCCCCACCTCCCCCAACACCGGGAGGTCCCGCCCACCCCTTTCTTCGAGGCCCTCATTGGTCCCTCCGAGACGGGGGACAGACCGAGACGAGTGGGTTCCCCACCAGGATTGGCCGCCAGTGCTAGTCTATCCCACGCTCGCCATGGTGACCACGTTAAGTTCGGTGGGGAGAGCTCCAAAACCCACCCCTGGCCTCCCCCACTTCCCCCAACCCCGGGACCGCCGCATTCCAAACCCTGGTCCCCCCTCCCCCTCAACACCCAGACTAGGGCCAGTGAAGGAGGGATTCGGTCCCCCAGGAGATAGATACACAAACACTCAGACCTACCCCACACTACCCCCACACCCCCCCTCCCCCCCCCCCCCCCCCCCCCTTCTCCCCCCCCCCACCGCCCCAAAAGAAGCTGGAGGAAGAAAGTTAGGTTAGAGGAGTTGGGACTGTCGAGGCTTCTGAACTGGCAGATGTCCACACCACTCTTTCCTCCTTGAAACTCGGTAATTCTGTAGCTGCCCTGAGTACTCGCCCTGTGAAAGGGGCGTAAAGTTTTTCTCCGGGATGGCCTGGTATGAGGACGGCTTCCCCCCACCTCGCAGCGCCCCGACTCACCTGGGCCACCTCGCACCCCGCCCAGCCTGGCCCGGCTTGGCCCGGCTCAGCTCAGCTCAGAAAAACTCAGCCCGGTGGAACGCAGAGCGGAGCGGGCTCTGGGCAGCGGGCGGCCTTACGCAGCCGAGATTCCAGCAGCAGCGACGGCGGCAGCGGCGGGAGGAGGGACGAAGGAAACGGAGTCTCCTCCTCCCGGGGGGAGGGGAGAGGGAGAAGGACGAAGAGAACCGGCAGGGGCAGGGACTTGGGCTGGCGCAGCCGGTCCTGGTGGGTCGCTTGTGCCAGACTCAGCTCGGTCAGGTTCCATCGGCCGGTCCCATCCAGCCTTCTTTGGTCGAGTTTGGGCTTGGCTCCAAGGGCCTAGCTCATTGGAGTCCGAGTTGGCCTGGCCCCCTCTATAAGAGGCTGCCAGGGGAGCTAGCTGGCTCTGGGTGACCCAAAAGAGGAGTTCGGCAGGGGCAGTTCCCGAGCTTTGATTGGGGAAAGGGTCAGTTTTGTGTTTTAGCCGAGTGGGACTCTTGGTGATCCGGTAGACCATAGCATGCCAGGCCTTCTATCTCCCAAAGTCTATCCAAGCTCATGTTCGTTTCTTCCAAGACACTATCTATCCATCGCATCCTTTGCCTTTCCCTTGTCCATTTGCCCTTAATCTTTCCCAACATCAAGGTCTTTTCCAATGAGTCCTGTTTTCTCATTATTCGACCAAAGTATCTGGGGCTATATTTAGGATGCTGCTTACCTGAGGGAAACGAAGTGAAGGTGAGCAGGGAAGGACTGGGTCAAGGCACCAGTTCAATGGCATAGATAGATACAGACATATAAGCTCAGGTAATGAAGCCCCCTACACACACACACCCTGGGAAAAGGAGGGACTTGAGGGACACTGGAGAGCCAGTTTTAGCACCTATTCTGAAAGCAACAGGTACTGTGGCATAATAGATTTAGAACTGGCCTCAAATCTCTGACACATTGTGTGACCCTCAGCAAGTCACTTACCCTCCCAGTGTTCCTCTAGGCAACTCGCTAAGACTATAAGAGGCAGAGAAGGTACCAACCTGCATCAGTAGGAGTTTCCTAACCTGAGAGTTCCTTATAGCAGTGAAAGTTCAGGTCCAGTCCTTATTAATTTTGTAAACAAGTTTCTTGAGAGCAATATATATGCCAGGTGCCCTACCTATGGGCCAGGTATCTACTCAGGGGAAAATTAGGAAAAAACTGAAGGTCACAAATCAAGAGAACTGGTAGGTGAGCTTGGTCCTGCCACAACTAACTAGCTTTTCATTCCTGAGACTCAGTTTCTTTCTTAGTACAAAGAGGTAGTGGGATTAGGTGAGTTCTAGAGATTCCTTATTCTAACATTCTATGTTCTAATACGTCATTTATTTTCTCTGGGCCTTGATTGTGTCATCGATAAGAAAAGGAAACTGAACTAGATGATTTCTAAAATCCCTTCCCACTCTAAGGTTCTATGAATTCTTGACCTGAAAATGATTCACCAGCCGCTGTTGGTCTGGACGCTGACTGGCATTAGCTCTCAGAAGTGGCACCACTGTTGCCCTCAAAACATTCTAGGTCTGAAAAAGTTGGTTCTCCAGAGATTCCCTGAAACCTACATAGCAGTAGAGATATTCTCTCTGACTTTTGATGTTATCATTCAACTGCAGTTGTTATCTGCAAATGGTTTCTTAATTCCTAGATCTAATAATCTTTTCTCTTTTTCATTTTTTGGGTAAATTGTATTTTTTCAAGTACATGTAAAAATAGTTTTCAACATTTATTTTTTTACAAGATTTTGAGTTTCAAATCTTTTCTCCCTCTTTCCCTCCTATCCCCCTTCCCGAAGACAACGAGCAATCTGATATAGGTTATATATGTAAACATATTTCCACATTATGGTTTGTCCTTCATTCTCAAAGAAGACCATGACATCAGGAAAATGATAATAGGACTTCCAAATGAATTGGATTTGAGTGAGGGAGGGCTGTGCAAAATCACCAGCCTTACTTTCTCTTCCAGAGGCTGCTGGGTCCAGTGGCCAGATAGATTTAGATCAGGACAACTGGAGATGGCCTAGGATGCAGTGGGAGATCTTGGCGTTTTTAAGATAAGGTCTTTCTGAGGTTTCACTTTGAGCAAGGCAACATCTATTCAATTACTAGGCCCATTTAAGAGGCAAGCCAAGGGATGGTCTTTTTAATAAAAAAAAAAAATTGAACTGGGAGGGGAAGACCCTCAGGGTTGCTGGTCAAAAGAGAAACAATTACTATTTACATTCACTCTAAGACAGGAGGTCCCAAAAAGTAACCATTAAGAAGTGCTTGAGCAGGAACCTATTGTTGTCCAATCAATGAGATGATGTTGTGGTCCTCTCAGAGAAGAAGGACAAACCACAAACTGTCAATAGTCTGAGCTGACCCAAAGGGGACCCAGCCTGTCAGTTCCAGTTAGCCAACTCAGCTCATCATCTCCTCTCCTTTCTTCTCCTCTCCCCACATCAAGTATCATGCCCTTACCTGAGGGTGTTCTGCCTAAAAGAAGGTAAAATTTTGATGACTGAATTTCCATATTAATCATGTTGTGAAAGAAGAAACAGAACAAAAGGGAAAAGCAAAAAAAAAAAAAAAAGAAAACAAAAACAAAAAAAGTGAAAATAGTAGCTTTCATCTACATTCAAACTCCATAGTTCTTTCTCTGGATGTGGATAGAATTTTCCATGATGAATCTTTTGAAATTGTCATGGATCATTGCATTGCTGAGAAGAGCTAAGTCAACCATAGTTGATCATTGCACAATGTTGCTGTTACTTTGTAGAATGTTTTCCTGGTTCTGCTCACTCAGCATCAGTTCATGTGAGTCTTTCCAAGTTTTTCTGAAATTTGCCTGTTCATCATTTTGATGAACAATAGTATTCCATTATATTCATATACCACAACTTGTTTAGCCATTGCTCAATTGATGGGCATTCCCTCAATTTCCAATTCTTTGCCACCACAAAAAGAGCTGCTATAAAGATTTTTGTACATATAGGTCCTTTTCCCTTTTTGGTGATCTCTTTGGGATACAGACCTAGTAGTGGTATTGCTGGATCAGAGGGCATGCACAGTTTGATTGCCTTCGGGGCATAGTTCCAAACTGCGCTCCAGAATAGTTGGATCAGTTCACAACTACATCAATAATTCATTAGTGTCCCAATTTTCCCATACCTTCTCCAACATTCAATAATCTTTTTTTAATCCTTATCCTGGGTAGCTAGATGGTGCAATGGATAGAGTACCTGACCTAGAATCAGGGAATTCATCTTTCTGAGTTCAAATCTAGCCTCAGACACTTACTAACTGGGTGGCCCTGGGCAAGTCACTTAACCCTGTTTGCCTCAGTTTTTCATTTGCAAAATAAGCTGGAGAAGGAAATGGCAAACCATTCCAGTATTTCTACCAAGAAAACCCCAAATGGGGTCATGAAGAGTTGGTTATGACTGAAAAACAACTGAACAATACAAATTCTTATCCTTCTTCACCTCCTATGGCATACTTGACCCTTGAACATTTTCTCCTCCTGGAAACTCTCCTCTCTGGGATCAAATACAAACTCTTCTATTTGTCTTCTCCCCTCCCCTATTTCTCCTCACATAGTCTTCCATCTAGTGGTGGCCTCTTGACTGTCCCTTGAAGAAGGGAAGCTCAATGGACTCAAGGTGCTTTCATTGGCTATGCCCCATGCCTGGAATACTCTCCCTCCTCATCCCCACCCTCTGGCTTCTCTGATTTCCTTCAAGTCCCAGCTAAAATTCCACATTCTACAAGAAGTTTTTCCCAGTCCCATTTAAGGTAAGTGGGACTTTCCTCTGTTGATTATCTCCAGTTTATCCTGTTGTCTCCCCATTCGACTATGAGCTCCTTGAGAGCAGGGACTGTCTCTCACCTTTCTTTGTATCCCCAATGCTTAGCAAAGTTCCTGGCACTCAGTAAGTACTTAACAAATGCTTGACAGACTGATTTAAAGCTGCTTACAATCTAGCTCCAACGTACCTTCCCAGGCTTATCACATATTATTCTCTTTCAAACAGGCTGTAGTCTAACAGCTGGCTTACTCTCTACTCCTCACACATGATATTGTATCTCCTATATTTGTGCTTTTGTACAGGCTATCCATCCAAGTCTGGAGTGCATGCCCTCCTCACCTCTTCCTCTTAACATTCCTAGCTTTCTTCAAAGTGCAGCTTATGGGACACTGTTTACATGGACCCTTTCCTGATCCCCCCAGCTTCTAGTGTTTCCCCCACCTCCATTACTTTGCATTTACTTTGCATCTATCTTTACTTACTTTTACCAGTGTGTGTTGTTTTCTTCCAATTCGGTGTAAGCTCCTCGAGGGCACCCTCTATTTTGTTTTTTGTCTCTGTATCCTCACTGCCTGTCACAGTGCCAGCCAAATAGTTGGTGCTTAATAAACACTTGTTGATTGATTGAAATATTAATTAAGAGAAAGGAGTGTTCCACCAAACAAGATTGACTGCTTCAACACTTGATACTGATAATCTTCGTAAAAGGAAATAATCTACTAGCTTGCCTTATGAGGACAATTTAAGATGACAATGGGTTCTTTGGTTGCTCACCTAGAACCTTGGGGTTCTGAAGGTCAATGATAATGCAACAAATGGTGTGTGTGTGTGTGTGTGTGTGTGTGTGTGTGTGTGTATGCCTACTATACAAAATGTACAAACACAAAATTTGAAAAACAGTCTCTGTCAAGGCCATTTACATTCTATTATGCTGGTCTATGGGTGAAGATGGAGAAGGTACAGATGATTGGGTTGAATGTATACTCACTCCCAGGATGTGCTGTAGAAATTGGTGGTTGAAATTAACCCTTGATAGAAGTTTATTTTCTTGACATTTAGTATTTTCACCTTTAAGAGGAAGCAAAAAAAATTCCAGTAATTTTCGAAGTCCCTCTCAGCTGGGCTCCTGTTACTCAATGATTTGTAAGGTCAGAAATCTGTAAATGATCTTAGAATATGAAATATCAGAGCTCAGAGAGCCCTTAAAGATTCTCTAGTCCAACTTCCCTCCCCCATTTTAAAAATGAGAACATTGACCCCAGAGAAAGTGATTTGCCCAAGATCACACAACCAGTTTGTGGCAGAGCCAAGACTTGACACACCCAGAACTTTCCATTGTGCCATGCTGTCTCCATTATTGTAAATTCCCCCTCAGTTTAAAAGGGGCAGCATGAATGGAAACATTTTTGTTGCTGGTGACTATATTTTCCTTTGTTTACTGACCACTTCTAAAGACTGATATCCAGAATGAACACAATTAAACTATTCAGAAACTGAAGGATGGATTTCTAATTCCATCTAAAATGGGGAATGCCTTCTCTCTTCAGTGTGATCCAGTGGTGCCAATGGTGCCAATTGTGCCAATCCAGGCACAATTAGAGGTGGATGGTTTAGTTCTCTGAAACATTAAACTTGGAGCCTACTTCAAATCTCTGCTTTTCTACTTAAAACCTGCATGACCTTGGGCAAACCATTTAGCTTTTTGGTTTGCAATGTTGTCCCTTGTGAATTTAGCTACTTGGAAAAGATCATTTCTGAAATCCTCTTTAGCTCTAAATCCTGTGGCCTCTAAGGTTGTTGTTTTTAGCTCAAAGTCATGTGTTCTTTAAGGTTCCTTCCAAAATCCTCTGAACTCTTGCCATTTGGAAGATGGGGATTGGCACTGGGGAATTCTTTTTGTAATCTTTCCACCCCTATCTGGCAAGGTAGCAAGTACTGCCACAGGAACTCAGGATTCTAGGTACCTGTCAGGATTTATGTCCTTTGAACTTGGCATTGGAAAAGGATTCAGGGAAAGGGAAAGGGAGAGTTCCTCTTCCAGAACTACTGGGAGGAATGGAGGTGGATAGGGTAAGTATTATGTATCTCATCCCTGGGTACCTGCTCCCCTATCCCTTCCTCCCTATCCCTATGGGCTACAAGACAGCTGTTTTCTAACAATTTGCTCCTCAGACACTTCTTTTATTGCTGATACTTATGCATATGTATGAATATTTTCTGGAGGCTAATCCTGACTTGTATGGCTAATGGTGGGAAGCAGGGCAAGTTCAGGAGAAGTTCCTTAAAGAGACGGAGACAATTCCTTTTACCTTGATCTGAAGATTGTGGAGAAGCTTCTGGATCCCCACAAGACAGAGACAGTGTACAAACCTAAACAATCATCCTGTAGACTAGAAAGAGAAACTATTGAAGCCATGTATTAGAATTATTTTACCAGGAACCAGCACCAGTCCACATCAGTACCTTTTTCATAAATGGGTGCTTCATGTATTCTAGATAGATAAAGCATTTGTTAAATGCTTAATATGTGAGGGGCAAAGTGCTAAGCACTTGGGACACAAATACAAATAAGCAATCAGTCCCTGTCCTCAAGAAGCTTACATTCTAACGATGGTAGTCTACACATAAAGAAAATCTGGAAAGTAGCATGGTGTGGAATCAATGGGGAAGTAATGTGAAGGCCATGAGCCCTAAGCAGTCATGCCAAAGCTCAGCTATAGAGCCATGGGACCCAGGAGCAAAGTCTAGGTTACCAGTGGGGAGCAATGTAAGGTGATGGCCCAAATGTGGAAGGCACTGGAGGAGCAGACTCATCTCTCGTGGTACACACGGGAGAACATGGTATTGCTACACTTTCATTCCTGAAAATACAAACGTTTCCAACTAGAAAGGGCTTATCTATCAACTCTTTGCCTCTGCAAATTTACTGCCTCTTTTTTTTATTGTTGTTTAGTTGTTTCAGTCATGTCCAAGTCGTCATGAACCCTTTTTGTGGGGTTTTCTTGGCAGATACCGAAGTGGTTTGGCCATTTCCTTCTCCAGCCCCTTTGATAGATGAGGAAACTAAGGCAATCAGGGTGAAGTGACTTGCCCAGGGTCACCCAGCTAGTAAGTGTCTGAGGCCAGATTTGAACTCAGGAAGATGAATCTTCTTGACTTCAGGCTTGGCCCTCTATCCACTGTGTCACCTAGCTTTTCTGCCCTTCTTTACTCAGTCTTTATTCTGCCCTTTTTGAGGTCTGGGGAAATATAGAAATATATACCTATAACAACATGAAAATTCCTTTATCACAAACTCTATTCCTCTTTCCTTTGGTTATTTCTTCCACGAAGCTCTCTAAGACTCACCTGCCTATCACTTCAGCAGCTTCCTTTCCTTATACTTCTCCCTCCCAGAAATTTTAGCCTTTTTGTGGTTACATCTGTAGTGCTGTAATTAGCTGAGTGTCCAGGTGTGGGTTAGTTAATCAGTTAATGAGTAAACATTTAGTAATTGTCTACTATTTGTCAGGTACTGTGCTAAGCCCTGAGGACACAAAGGAAAGGTAAAAGATCATCCCTGATCACAAGGAGCTCACAATCTAATGGAGAAGCCAACATGCAAACAATTATGTACAAACCAGCTATGTGCAGAATAAATTGGAAATAATCAACAGAGGGAAGATGCTAGAATCAAGGGGAGTCCAAAAAGGCTTCCTGTAGAAGATGGGACTTTAGCTGGGACTTGAAGGAAGCCTGAGAAGAGAAAAAGGAGAGCATTCCAAGCCAGGGGCCCAGCCAGTGAAAATTCTCAGCTGGGAGATGGAACGTTTTTTTCAGGGAACAGAGTGGGGGAGAGAGGAGGAATAAGGTCTAAGAAGACTGGAGAGGTGGGGAGCAGGCTATGGGTTCTATGAGTTATTTATATGAATATGGTATGCTGGTCAGCGTCCTGTCCCTTTGTCCTAGACGCACTGTAAGTTCCTCAAAGGTATTGTTTCCACCTTCCTTTGCCTTTCCTCTAGTTGTGCCCAGTACCCATAGGTCTCTACATACAATGAAAACTCAGTTTTCTCTGTCAGAAAGCTTGTCCTCCAAGGTCAATACTGTCAGCCCCAGCTGATGCTGAAAACCATCTGGAAGTCTTGGGATCCATGGGAAATGAGCCAGTGATGATCTCATCCACTGATGTGTGAGTGTCCTTAGAAGTTGGCTAGGAGCTGCCTAAAGGATATGGGATAGTCCCCACTGGACTCCCCCTCTCATCTCCAGTCTGAACTGGCACACTCCCTTGTGTCCAGGAAGATCACTCTTGGTGAGGGAACCCCTTAAGACTGACAGTTGGGTGGGATGGGATGATCTGAGGTTCAGAGAGACCCAGAGTTACACAGCAAGGCTTTAGCAGCCCAGGGATTACAAAATCCCTGCTCAGAACCAGTCCTTAAGGTTATAGCCTCTACTAAACCCCAGGATGGAAAAGAAATACCCAGCCATTATATATACAATAGCCCAACTGGTGGTAGGATTCTCAGGCCCTCATAATACATGTGATCTTTCTAAGGAACTTCCTTAGGGATACAGAAAGACTGTAAAAGGGAAGTTCCTGCTAAAGAGGTTGATATGTGGGTCATAGTGGATGAGGATACTGAGGCCAGGGAAGATGAAGTGACCCCCTCAAGGTGGTACTGTAAGGAAGCAGCAGAACTGAGACCATTAACTCAGGCTTCCTACTTCAGGGGTTTTCCACTGCACTCTAGGACCTACTTAAAGCAGGGGCCACCAATAATTTGTAGCTAATTTGTGGTCAGGAAAAGCAATATGTTTTTCTTCATGGATTATTCCAAACTTCCTAGAAAAGAAATCCTGGAGTGCTGTGACTTTGTTTGAGGCTGAAATGACGCTGAGTGAGGGTTTTCCTGTGGGGCTCACTTTGACACAGGCGAGACCAATGTTTGTTCTACTAATAGCATTCAGATGAAGAAGTGACTACTAGCTCATTGGAGCTGAATAAGTCACCATGTGGCACTCTAGGCTTGAGCTGCCCCAGTTTATTCACTAGGCAGGTAGCAAAGAAACAGACATTCCACTGGGTTGCTATATCTGATTATTCCAGGCCAGGAATGACTCAGACCATAGAGCATCAAGACTGGAATGAAATGAGTCACTTGTAGGCCGTATAACATTTAACAAAAAGAAGTCTACTCAACAATAGTAAAGGAAGGGTATTCAGCAAGGGCACAACACTGATTGAGTTAGACACAACTTCCATGTTTACTTCCCCTTTTTTTGCCCTCAACATAGCAATAGGAAGTCTCTCAAACCTAAGAAAATGAGCCATTTGTGCATTGGGATTGTACGCCTTAAGCTGCTGCCTCAACAATTGGAGCCTTAGCCCCATGGGACACCTAAGTCTCAAAACTGGTTTCATTGCCTTTTTTTTTTCTTTTTGGAGGGCAGTTGGAGTTAAGTGACTTGCCCAAAGTCACACGGCTAGTATGTCAAGTGTCTGAGGCTGGATTTGAACTCAGGTCCTCCTGACTCCATGGTCGGTGCTCTATTCACTGCTCCACCTAGCTGCCCTTCATTGCCTTTTTAAGGGAAAAGTAACCTGTGTTTTCCTTAGGAGCAGCTGCTGCTAATACCACACTGATTTAAACCACTGGGTGGTGCTCAAAGCTTGACCAATGATTTTGGTCAATCAAAAAATTAGCTCCGATGTGGAAATGCAAATTTTTTCTGATTTCAATTTTTCCCGTTGTCTTCCAGGACTATGCAAGAGTATGATTTAATCTTATAATAATTCATAGTTTATCTTGGCTCAGGTTCTCCCCCCTCTCACTGAGATTTTAACTTCTTCCTCAATTTCATGGAACCTGCAATGATTGCTTATTTGCTTGCCAATTAAATGAGAAATTGTGCCCAGTGATTTTGGTTGAAAATTTCTTTCTGTAAAGAGACAGAATGGACAATCCTCCATTCCAGCTCCTAGAGGAACTGTATTCACTTCCCAGATGATAGCTAGGTGAAGGGCCTCTGCTCTCAGTGATGGAACAGTATCATCCCTGGAGGTTTTCTCTGATGTCTCTGACACCAGACTGTCTTACTTGCCTCATCCCCCAGAGCAACTTTTCTCTTTCCCCAGACCATCTAGCTGGTCTATGCTGTGACTTAGGTGGGTTTGGTGTGGACTTTTTTTCTGTGTATAATCTGACATATTTCCCACAAAGCAGGTGACTCATTTTGTTTTAAAATGCCCTATTATTGTACAACATTAAATGATCTTAAACCACTCTCTACATTTAAGACTGCGAGAAATTCAACTCCTGGACTTCTGTATCTCTTTTTCCTTTTGTCAATTAGATATGGAAAATTAAAGGGAAAATACCAAGCCCCTGTCTAGCAAGTGCTACTGCAACCTGGTGTTAAAACAATCTCATCTCCTTTGCTTCCAAAGTCATTTGGAGAACATGTTCCCCTAAAAGATGAATGGTGGTGATAGGCCCAGGTTTATCTGTAACTGGGATAAGGGCCATGAAGGGCCTTTCTCTGCTGCTAGCCTAATGTCACTGCTAGAAAACTATTCTTGAAGATGTCTGCTGTCCACTCTGTACTTCTTGCTTGACCGTTATCAGCTACGTAGCTCCTGGATTCCATCACGTGAGGTACTCACTACTCATTTCTCTCGATTGTGGTCATTGTTTACCAGTTTACCATATCCGGGATATCTCATCTTCTCACATCTTATTCGGAGCATCCATGTTCCAGACAGAACTCTGTTGTCTAATATAACTAAGAAAAACTGCAACTTGTGACTGTTTCCTAGAAGCCCTTATTGCTTGGTCACAGACCCTGTCTCCTCTCCCTAAACACAGTCTTAGGAATGGAAGTTCTTGTTCTCCCACTGAGTGTTTAGAAGAAGAACTGGCTCTAGGGATTTTTTTCCTATCTCAACCCTGTTACATCATGGCCTAGGCATCCTGGAAAATGTAACACTTTCCTCTCTCTCCTCTATCTATTATATAATAAATGTTTATTTAGGGCCTATCGTGTACAAAGTGCTTAGTACAGTATCTGGCACATAGTAGGTACTATATAAATGTTTTTGACTATTTACAAAGAATTATGCTCTGGACTAATCCCCCAATTTGTACTTTAAGTAGCAAGCTGCTCGCAGGTTCAAGGATGTATCTTTTTTTTTTTTTGAGGGGGAAGGTAGGGCAATTGGAGCTAGGTGACTTGCCCAAGGTCACATGGCTAGTGTGTGTGTGTGTGTGTGTGTGTGTGTGTGTGTGTGTGTCTGAGGCTGGATTTGAACTCAGGTCCTTCTGACTCCAGGGCCAGTGCTCTACTCACTGTGCCACTTAGCTGCCCCTCAAAGATATGTCTTGTAGGACCACCCTTCTAAAACTATATAGCTTGAAGGCCCCCACTGGTGTGCTTTCCATTAATATTCATTCAACTAATAGACATAATTAGCTCTTAGCAAAGGCATTTACTGTGATGTCATTGTAAGAATAGTAGCTATAAGGGGTGGCTAGGTGGCACAGTAAATAGAGCACCGACCATGGAGTCAGGAGGACCTGAGTTCAAATCTGACCTTAGACACTTGACACACTTACACTTTGGGCAAGTCACTTAACCCTAATTGCCCTCCAAAAAAAAGAGAATGGTAGCTATAAAACATTCCATCCCATAAATCAGGAGTATACTTTCCCACAAATACACAAAGTGACCATTGGAAGAAAGGGCTCAAATTTAGAGTAGAACAGTAATGAAATGGTTGTGTATTATAAAAGTATGGCAAAGGCAATTCATACCTGTAGGATCTGTTTGTAGGGTCTGGAAGCCCTTGCTCTCTTTGTAGAGAACTCACACCGGACCCTTTGGGTGCAATGTCTTTGCTGGATAGGTTGCTCAGGGGTTTCTCATCTCAAGTGACACTTGTACTTGATAAACTCTGGACTGCTAGATGGGACACTATCTACTCTACTACCACAAAATTCATCACCCATGGGAAAGGGGAGAGAGAAATCCCTTCCATTACCTCTGCAGGAGTGTTCTCCACAAAGTGTTCAGGAGTTAGGAGCTATTGGTTAGCTTAGCTATTTAAAGTCCCCAGAGGTATGACTAATTGCTATTTCTTCACTGAAAGAGAGAAGGGTTTGCATTTAGTGAAAGGATTAGGACTTGACCTGTCCTGTTTACTTATTAAAACTTCATTATATGTAACTATTCTATTATTACATTGACTGAAGTTGGTGCAGGAAGAACCCTTCCCTTACAAATATATCACTTCCTGGTCCAGACTTCTTTTGGGCAAAGAGGGTTGTCTTTCCCCTTTCCTAATCTCATCTTTAAACTGCCAGTGATATATGAACTGTGGAGCTCAGTAGCTACAGAATTAATACTTATGACCATCCTAATGCTGCTCTATGAGGGAGATGTTTGTCACCATGTTTTATGGGGGAGAGGACAAGAAGATGCCAGAAAGATACTGGAGCCCCGTGAAAGAAAATTCCAAGAAGGCATATGGCCATGGTCCCTCCAGTGACCAGCCTAGAAGATTACTCACTCTGATTGATGAAAAAGACACTGAAGTGCACATGGAAGCAAAAATATTAGAAATAAGCCTCAAAATGATAGATAAATGAAATTAATGTACAAGACTTAGCTAAAGTTTACTGAGCCTCTGCATTTATAAACAAGTGAATAATCAAACTATGTGCAAATTCTAGCATACCCTATAAAATATTTTAAGAAAGAAGCTTACCATTTTTGATGCATTATAAAATAGAACTTAGTTTATTATAACATTGCTACTGTTTGAATATTGTGATTTGCAAACTCTTAAAGCTTTAGAATAGTGACTGTTATTATTTTGCAGAGGGTAAATATTAGTCCAATTTTTTCCCTTGCCATTTGATAAACACTTTGTTCCTAAGTTTTAACAATGTAAAATGTTACAGTGTGATGTAATTTCCAGAACTTCCCATCAAGTCATTTTTCACAATAGTATATAAGACCTAGACTCCTTGAGTCAAACTGGGACACTTATTAATAAAGGATCTCTGTCAAACAAGTGTTGAAATTCATTTTCTAATTCTGTCTTCTAAAAAAAAATTCTTTCTATTAGATCTGATATCCAAACACAACACAGAATGACTCAGTTTTTTTTTGCTTCAACATGCCCATGAAGGAGCCTGGTGGCACTGCTTATAGGTCTGGCCAGATATAATGAGAAGAGTATGTGACAAGCTGAGGCAGAAACCAGCCCATAGCCCTTTAGCTTTTACACCAAAATTCTTGAAGGACAATCCCACCAGGAGGAACATAATAAGCCTAGCCAAGGAGAGTTGAGGTTTCAGACCTCACTTGGAGTAGCACTCATTCCTCCACCTCCACTAAAGAGTTTTACAGTTGATATTGTTTAATTACGTTTTCATTGTCGTAAAGAATTAATTTCATCTACATGTAATTATGCAATCATTTCAGGTTACATTGTTGAGAAAGTTGAGGAAGAAATAAAAATCTCAGTGGAATAAGGGAGAACATGAGCCTAGAGAAATTGTGAATTATTACGAGATTAAATCATGCCTTTAGATGAGAACCCTAGAAGGCAAAGGGAGAAGTCGAAGTCTGAAAAAACTACCATTTCCACATAGGAGTTAGGGAATAAAGTAGTATTGGTCAAGCTCTGAGCACCACCCAGTGGTTTAATCAGTGTGGTACTGGAAACAATTACTAATGAAAAGACAGGAAGGTGCTCCCTACAGTACAGGTTACTTGTCCTTTATAAAAGCCATAAAACTGACTGAGACTGTGTTCCAGGGAGCAAAGGCTCAAATGGTGAATGTACCAGTTTGAGGTGTACAATCCCAGTGCACAAACAGATGGTTTTCCCTGGGCTGGAGATAACATGGTGAAAATGGGGGAGTAGAAATGGGAGCTGTGCCCAACTCAATCAATGCTGTACCTTTGCTGAATACTCTTACTTTACTATTGTTGAGTAAACTTTCTCTTGTTAAATGTAATTTCGTTAAATGCAGAGGTAGATAGTGATACTGTGGGTAGAGCACTGGGCCTGAAGTTGGGAAGACCTGAGTTGGAATCCAGCCTTAGACACTTGCTAACTGTGTGACCCTGGGCAAGTCACTTAAGATTTGTTTCCCTCAATTTCATCTGTAAAATGAGGATAAAATTACCTTTTAGGGTTGTTGTGAATCTCAAAAGAGATAATATTTGTAAAAAGTGTTTAGCATGGCGCCTGGGACATACTAGGCACTAAATACATATTTATTCCTTTCCCCTTTCCCTCTATATAATATGACCTATAAGTGACTTGTTTCCTTCCAATCCTGCGCCTGTATGGCCTGAGTCAGTCCTGGCCTGGAACAATAGCAACCCAATGGAATGTCTGTTTCTCTTGTACCTGCCTAGTGAGTGAGCTGGGGCAGCTCATGCCTAGAGTGCCACATGGTCACTTACTCAGCTCTAACAAGCTGAGCAGTAACTCTGAGCTTCTCATCCTAATGCTATTAGTAGATGAAATGTTGATTCTGCCTGTGTCAAAGTGGAGCAAAGTGAAACTTCATGTGGCAGCTTTACCTTGGGATTACAATTTTTAAAAATTTTTTTAAGTTTTGTGAATTTACTTGAGCTTAAGAATAATTTCTTTTAGATGTTTAATATGATCATGTATGTATAGCCTAACATATTGCTTGGTGTCTTGAGGAGGGGGAAGGAGAGGGAGGGAGGGAGAAAAATTTGGAACGCAAAATCTTATAAAAGTGAATGTTGAAAATCTTTACATGTAATTGGAAAAATAAAATACTATTAAGTGGGGGAAAAGGAATAATTTCTTTTTTATTTTCCAAATTAATTTATTTATTCTTAGTTTCCAACATTCACTTCCATATGTTTTAAATCTTTTCTGCCTCTCTCCCTTCCCCCCTCCACAATCCCATATAGACTCTACAATACTTGTTATTAAACATATTTTCACATTAGTCATGTTGTATGGAAGAATTAGAATGAATGGGAGGAACCATGAGAAAGAAAAAACAAAACAAAAAAAGAAAACAAATAGTATACTTCGATCTGCATTCAGACTCCATATTTCTTTCTCTTGATGTGGGTGAAATTTTCCATCATGAGTCTTTTGTAGTTGTTTTAGGTCCATGCATTGCTCAGAAGAGCCAAGGCTGTCAAAGTCAATCATCACACAATGTGGCTGTTACTATGTACAATATCCTCCTGGTTCTGCTCACTTCACTCAGCATCAGTTCATATAAGTCTTTCCAGGTTTTTCTGAATTTTGTCTGTTCATCATTTCTTATAGCATGATAGTATTCCATTACATTCATATTCCACAACTTGTTCAGACATTCCTCAATTGATGGGCATCCCATCAATTTCCAGTTCTCAGTCACCACAAAAAGAGCTGCTATAAAGATTTTTGTACATGTGTGTCCTTTTCCTATTTTTATGATCTCTTTGGGATATAGCCCTAGAAATGGCATTGCTTGGTCAAAGGGTATGCACATTTTTATAGCCCTTTGGGCATAGTTCCAAATTGTTCTCCAGAATGGTTGGATCAGTTCACAACTCCACCAACAAAACATTAGTGTTTCAATTTTCCCATATCTTCTCCAGCATTTATAATTTTTCTGTTTTGTCTTGTTAGCCAACTGATAGTTGTGATGTGGTATCTAAGAGTTGTTTTGATATACATTTCTCTAATCAATAGTGATTTAGAGCATTTTTCATCTGACTATAGATAACTTTAATTTCTTCTTCTGAAAACTGCCAGTTTATATCCTTTGACCATATATCAATTGAGGAATGACTGGTATTCTTATAAATTTGACTCAGTTCTCCATATATTTTAGAAATGAGGCCTTAATCAGAGACACTGGTTATAAATTTTTTTCCCCAATTTTCTGTTTCCCTCCTAATCTTGGGTGTATTGACTTTTTTAATGCAAAACCATTTCAATTTAATGTAATCAAATTATAGTTTTTGTAATTTATATTTGCAATATATATAAAATTGCATTTTATAATGTTTTCTATCCCTTGTTTGGTTATAAATTCCTCTGTTCTCCATAAATCTGTCAGGTAAACTATTCCTTTCTCTCCTAATTTACTTATAGTATCAACCTTTATATCTAAATAGTATACCATTTTGAACTTTATTTTGGTATATGGTGTAGGATGCTGATCTGTGCCCAGTTTCTGCCATATTATTTTCCAGTTTTCCCAGCAGTTTTTGTCAAATAGTGAGTTGTTATCCCAGAAGTTGGGGTCTTTGGATTTATCAAAAGGTAGATTACTATAGTCATTGACTACTGTGTCTTGTGTACCTAACCTATTCCACTGATCCAACACTCTGTTTCTTAACCAGTATCAAGTAGTTTTGATGATTGCAGCTTTATAATACAATTTAAGATCTGGTATGGCTAGGCCACATTTCCTAGCATTTCTTTTTCATTAATTCCCTTGATATGCTAGACCTTTTGTTCTTCCAGATGAATTTTGTCATAATTTTTTTCTAGCTCTATAAAATTCTTTTTGGTAGTTTGATTGGTATGGCACTGAATAAGTAAATTAATTTAGGTACAATTGTCATTTTTGTTATATTAGCTTGGCCTACTCATGAGCAACTGATGTTTTTCCAATTATTTAGATCTGACCTTATTTGTGTGAAAAGTATTTTGTAATTGTGGTCAGGGATAATTTCTTTTAGCTGGCTTTAAAAGAAATGAATGGAAAAACAATATTTTCTTTTTTTTCTTTTTTTTTTTTTATTAATTTGTTTATTTGCTTTTAGTTTACAAGATTCAGTTCCACAATACCTGGAGTTTCAAATTCTCCCTGCTTCCTTTCCTCTCCCCTCCCCCAAGGCAGCATACAATCAAATATAGCATCTACAAATACCTTCACATTAAACATTAGTCAGGTTGTAAAGAAGGATTATAACTGATGGAATGAACAATGGGAAAAAGGAAACAAGACAAAACAAGAAAAAGAAAGAGAGCAAATAGTTTGCTTCAATCTGTATTCAGACTCTGTTGTTCTTTCTCTGGATGTGGAGATCTCTTTCCATCATGAGTCTTTTGGAGTTGTCTTACAACCTTGCATTGCTGAGAAGAGCACAGTCTATCAAAGTTGGTCGTCACATATACATTGTGTCTATAATTGTGTACAAATTTCTCCTGGTTCTGCTCTTCTCACTTGAAATCAGTTTGTATAAGAATCTCCCTGTCATTATGAAGTCCATCTGCTCCTCATTTCTTATAGCACAATAGTATTCCATTATATTCATATACCACAACTTGTTTAGCCATTCCCCAATTGATGGGCATCCCCTTGATTTCCAATTCTTTGCCACCACAAAAAGAACTGCTATAAATATTTTTGTACATATGGGTCCTCTTCCCACTTCCATGATCTTTTTGGGATACAACCCTAGAAATGGTATTGCTGGGTCAAAGGGTATGCACTTATTTATAGCCCTTTGGGCATAATCCAGATTGCTCTCCAGAATGGTTGAATCAGTTCACAACTCCACCAACAATGCATCAGTGTTCCAATTTTTCCACATCCTCTCCAGCATTTGTCATTTTCCTGTTTTGTCATCTTAGCCAATCTGACTAGTGAGGTGTGGTACCTCAGAGTTGTTTTGATTTGCATTTCTCTAATTGATAGTAATTTAGAGCATTTTTTCATATGCTTATAGATATCTTTAATTTCTTCCTCTGAAAACTGCCTGTTCATATCCTTTGACTATCAGCTGGGGAATGACTTGTATTCTTATAGATTTGACTCAATTCTCTGTATATTTTAGAAATGACGCCTTTATCAGAGACACTGCTTTTAAAAATTCTTTCCCAATTTTCCACTTCCCTCTTAATCTTGGTTACATTTGCTTTGTTTGTACAGAAAATTTTCAATTTAATGTAACCAAAATTATCCATTTTGTATTTTATAATGCTCTAACTTTTGTTTGGTCATAAAATCTTCCCTTGTCCATAAATCTGACAGGTAAATTATTCCTTGCTTTCCCAGATTGCTTACAGTATCAGCCTTTATACCTAGATCATGCACCCATTTAGACTTGATTTTAGTATATGGTGTTAGATATCTATTAATGCCCAGTTTCTGTCATACTATATTCCAGTTTTCCCAGCAGTTTTAAAACAATATTTTCAAAAACTCATTTTCCTTGTACATTAAATTCATGGCTACTTTTCTTCTCTGCCTGGACTCTGAGAGTATTTGTAGGAAATTTTTTTGAGTTTTAAATTCTTTCTTTTCCTTTTACTGGAAGTATTTTCTTGCTAGTTTAAAATCTGATGTGTTTTCCCACAAATATTCTCAGTTTTTCACTTTTGCTCTTCTGAGTACTCTTCTTCTCACATCTCTGCTTGTCCCATAGGATTCCAAATGTGTTGTACAGTGTGACTGCAAATGTATTATTACCATCAGCAAGGCATTATGTGTTACTGTGGATAGCAATTCTGACCACCGTTATTCCCTAATGCTTGGAATGATGGTGGTTACGCATTATTTATTACACTATTGTTGCTTAATTGCATGTGATGATGATTTCATTGCTATTGTGTATCTGATTCTACTTTATCTTTTATGTACATAGTATACTAATTTCTTGTATGTGTTGCAGTTTATCATTATTACATGGTACCAAAGGCACAATTTTAACCAGAACCTGAAAAAATGGAGGTCAGAACATTAGAAACTCAGTGTGCAGTAATGTGCATAGAAACACATAAGAGGATTTTTCATTCTAGGAGTAGACCCTAAGAATAAAAATAAAGATATTGCAAAGCATGGAAGGGTACTATAAGTGATTTGGGGGACATGTGAAGTGATCATTTTCAACAAGTATGAGGGAGCAATGGATAAATAGCATGTTTTTTTGTAAACTCCCAGAAACAATTGAAGAATTTCAAAATTCAAAAAAAAAATCCCCAGAAATTCTTGGGGAGATCAAAGTTGGGAGTGATACTTATAAACTAATAACTAAGTTTCCCTCTAAAGACCTTGGATCTGAACTGTCCAAGCAATAACTCAAAAGTCCCTATCTTCTGGCCAGCTAGGAATGTATGGCATGTTCTCAGAAGAAAAAATAAAAGCTATCAACAGCGATATTTTAAAAAGTGTTCTAGGGGTAGCTATGTGGCACAGTGAATAGAGCACCGGCCCTGGAGTCAGGAGGACCTGAGTTCAAATCCAGCCTCAGACACTTGCCCCACTTACTAGCTGTGTGACCTTGGGCAAGTCACTTAACCCAAATTGCCTGCCCTTCCCTCTCCAAAAAAAAAAGCAAAAAGAAGTGTTCCAAAATCACTAATAATTTTTAAAAATGCAAATTAACATCAATCGGAGGTTATACTTCAAACTCGTCAGATTGGCAAACAAGGTGACAAGAGTGGAAAATGACAATTGTTAGAAGAATTGTAGAGGGACAGGCACTCTAATGCACTGTTGGTCCAGCTACAAAAGGAAGGGAGAGAAAATTTGAAACTCAAGGGATTGTGGAACTTAACTTTATAAACTAAAAGTAAGATTCCAGGGAGTCAAGATGGCAGAGTAGAAACAGGACCTCTGCGCGGCTCCTGTTCTCACCACCTCCAATCCATGTAAAAGGGGACTCTGAATAAACTTTGGAGCTACAGAACCCACAAAATGACACAGAGAAACTAACCTCCCACTGAGGACAGCCTGGCAGGGGGGAGGGCAGGAATCAGCCAGCACAGCACTCTGGGAGCTGAGCCCAGCTCCACTCTGAAGTTTTAGCCCCAGGGTGGGCTTGACCAGCCACCGGCTGGAGGGTCTCCAGATAACCTGCAGCTGTGGTGGTGCAGAATTATCAACATATAAATGCTAAGGACAAAGTGAGAGGTCAGTGCAGTGTGGAATTTGGGACCCATTAGCTGGGAGTGGCTTTTGCCCCCAGAGTGAGAAGCTGCTGAGGGCTGTGGCACAGCTGCCACCATGTGGCAGCTTCGGCAACTGGCCTGAAGACTGTAGGGGGACCAAGCAACCAGTCTGAGGGGTAATCGCTCTTGGTTTAACCTGCTTGGATCTGGATTGCGGTTTAGGGTGGAGGTCTTGGGGTGTGCAACCAGCTTGCCAGAGCGTGTGGAGGCTTCAGAGAGGGCACCCAACTAATGCCTCTGGCAGCTGAGAAAACCCCAGCGTTTGGTATGAAGCTCCCCTGTCTGGTAGCAGAGTCCTACTGTGGCAAAAAGCCCAAAAGTCAAGTAATTGAGTGGCAACATGACCAGGCAAAGGAAGCAAAGCAAACAGAAGAATCCAACATTAGACTCCTATTTTGGGGTCCAAAAGGATCAAAGAATGAAACAGGAGGAAGACAATGAAGTCCCAAGTGAAGGTTTAATTTAAGAATGATGATTTCTGGGCATATTTATGGGCAACAGAGGAAGAGTCAGTAAATTAGGAAAGATGGAAAATTAAAGAGTGAGGGGAGGTGACAAAAGGGACAAGCCTCTTCAGGAGACAAGAAGAGACAGGATAAAGAGTGGAGGGGTTGGCCTTAACAAGTTCTACTTCAGTGAAGGAATGGAATGAAGGAGACAAAGATAGAGGCTGTTGAGAGGTATGAGTTGTAGAATTGGGAAAAACAGATTGCAACAGATTGCCTTGATTTTAGTCAGTAAAGTTTGAACTGAGGTCCTTTATTGGAAGTGAGAGGGTTAGGGGTGGTGGTGTAGGTGACTTGAGGAGAGGAGGTTTGGGAAAGCCACTAGGGGGAGTGTTGGAGGGAGTAAATCAGAGAGAAGTTGCCATGCAGCAGCTGATAATTTAAAAAAAAAAAACATACCTGTAATTTCATTATATAAGGGGAAACTCCCTCTGTTGGTGCAAATTGGCACCTGCTCAGAAACATAAAGTTTTAGAGAGTCACCTGGGGCACTGAGGTTAAGTGACTGGTCTAGAGTCACATAAACAATATTTAAGACTTGAACCTAGATCTTTCTGATTCTGAAGCCAGTTTTCTAGCTATTACCCTATGCTACCTCTCCCAATAAAGATAAGAAAGCACAAATCTATAGCAGACAGAATCATCACAGTTGTGTGAATTCTGCCAGCTGTATTTTAGCAGCAGGAAAGAAGAGAAAGCAGATGATGGCAGTTGGAGGTGGGGTGGGGAGTGGAAAGCAATGTAGAGCTGGGATTTAGAAAGAGATGAACATTAGGAGACAAAAGGGCAAGCGGTTCAAGGGTAAAGAATATTATAAATTGACCTAATTATTCACAGGGTCAAAGTTTTGAAGGGAGAAAAGATCAGAGCAAGGGTGATAGACTCGAGAAGTGAGATGACTTGAGGTTTCAAGGTGTGTGGAGAATAGCTTTAGCAGGGGTGAACCATAGGGAGAGATGAAGATTGTGGTCAGAGAGAGGAATTTCAGAATTCTGGCATGGAGGTGAAACATTTGTGAGTGATGAAATCAAGGGGGGTAACCATAGTTGTGTATAGCTGAAGTGAAAATAAGGTGCTGTATCATGGAAGTTGAGGAGGTTAATGAAAACAGGAATGTTTGAGTGAACATTGTCATGTATATTGATGTCTTCACATATAAGAACATGGAGCTAATGAGCCTTCCAAACTAGGGACAATCCTGAAACTTATGCTAAATGTTTAATTTTCAGAACCCTTAAATCTATTCATGTGCCAGGACTCCTGGGATCTTTTGACTTTGGTCTTAGTATACCAACAAAGCTGCACCATAAAATAACTATGTAGTTTTGTGCTAGATACAGAAGTATTTAATGGAGATAATTAGAATAACGTACTATAAAATGATTCTTAGTTAAAGAATGCCAGTCTAAGGGGAACTGTCAAACACCTAATCCATGGACCATCAAGTGAATCTTTAGCCCCATAAAATACAGGTAAGAGGGGACTGACCAATAAACCTGGCCCTTATGAGTCTGAGTAAATGCTTAACTGATATAATACTCACGTGGACTTTGGAGCATGTATAGACTTTCTGTAATTGGTTCTAGTCTACTAACTATGTGGTAAAGAGGTACCTTTTTGATTGGCTGAATAGTTTTTCATTTAAAAAAATTTAATGGTATTTTCTCCCAAGCTACATGTCAAGAAAAAATTTCACATTTATTTTTTACAGGATTTTGAGTTCCAAATTTTTCTCCCTCCCTTCTCTTCACTCTTCTGAAAATGGTAGACAATTTGATATAGTTTATACATGTGCTACCATGTAAAACATATTTCCCTACTAGTCACAGTTGTGGAAGAAGAAACAGATCAAAAGGGGAAAAAGCCATGAGAAAGAATAAAGTAAGTGAATAAGATATACTTCGGCCTGTATTCAGAGTTCATCAGTTCTTTTTCTGGATATAGATAGTATTTTCCTTCATCAGTCCTTTGTACTTGTCTTGGATCATTGTGTTCCTGAGAAGAGCCGAGTCAATCATAGTTGATCATGACACAACGTTTCTGATACCATATACATTGTTTTTCTAGTTCTGCTTATTTAACTTTGTATCAGTTCCTATAAATCTTTCCAGGTTTTTCTGAAATCTGGCTGAATAGTTTTTCAAAAAAAAATCTAGCTGTCCAGAACTTTGACCTTTTCTTAGTTTAACTATTTCTACCTGAGAGTCTTATGGTTAAAAGAGAGAGAGAGAGAGAGAGAGAGAGAGAGAGAGAGAGAGAGAGAGAGAGAGAGAGAGAGAGAGAGAGAGAAAGAGAGAGAGAAACCATTCTCTAAGGGCAAAAGTCTCCCATTTAAGGACAATGTGTGGGCCTCGCTGCTTTGCCTTAGTATGTGTGTGTGTGTTTTTTTTAAGGAGAATATTGAAAATGGAGATTAGAATTTGCGAACTACAAGAGGTCAGGAAAGCAAAACTCTTGAGGACCAGGAGTGGAATTCATACAGGGTTTTGTATCCATTCTAGCATCAATTTACAAGTTGAGGAAAGACCTTCACGGCTCAGTCCTCAATTGGTGAGACAAGGACTCATTCAGCAGTGATGTCTCACGTGGACATAAACTTAGTGTAATCAGTGTTGTGTAGAGGATGTATTAAGTCTGTATCCACTCTATCCAGGAATAGAGAAGATAACAGAGAAAAGTGGCTGCTATGGTGTTCCATAAAGAGAGATGTTTGTGTTTCTTTTCTTGATATATCTGCAAAGTAAATATCCCTTCATAAAAGTAATTGATGTTCATTGGTTAAATAAAACTAGGGTACTAATCACTGGCAACTAACAGTGTGTGTGTGTGTGAAAATGTTAAAATGTGGGCTAAAATCAATATCCTAATTCCTTAGGGGTGAGATGGAAACTTGAAGAGGAACCATAGCTCTCTTTGCTCTGGAAAAGTGAATCAAATATATTCATACAAGTATAGTACATACAAATCTATTAAAGGTCACATCTACATAATAAAAATTCTAAACATCTGAGGCACATAATTTTTCTTATTTTGCTAGGAAAGGGAGTTGACCCGTATACTTGTGATTAATTGGTCTCTCAGCCTATTTGATGGAATTACAGAAGGTTAAGGAGCATGTAACAGAAACAAAAAAGGGTTTAGATCTTAAACTAAGGGCAAAAAGTGTCTACACTCTGTTACCCTTTTATAAGGTTTGAAGACATTCTTCAGTTATTTTTATGTAATTAAAGCATAGCTGCTCATAGTCCATATATATTACTTTTGGCCCTTTGTAAAAGAACCTCTGTTTCTCTAGGAAGTAGTCAAGACATGAGATAGTTCTGAATGTGACTTCTGGTAGCAGAGAAGAAAGCCACTTATAAAAAAAGAACCCAGCCTTTAAGGGGAATAATTCTTTGCCTCTCAGGGTAGGGAAAAGAGATTTCTCTGCTCCCTGTCATCTATGATTACTTGCAGCTCTACTCACTTAGTAGAAATAATTACATAGCATGAAGTAGGTCCTGGTAGCACAGTAAAATGTCATGACTAATAGAGACATATACCTAGGGAGAACAGGGCAAGTATACCACAAGAAGAGAAAGGACATTGGGGCCCTGCAGCTGCAGAGGCATGGTTGCCTTGGCCACATGTATTCCCCAAGTATATGCCTCTCTACTGATAGACTTTGTGTGTGCCAGTCTTCCTTCTTATACTGGGTACCTTTGTGAGAGAGTGTGCACCAGGTTTGTTTTGTAACAACCATTCTTGCAACACTAGCTCAGTAAATGACTTTTCTTAGAATTAATTGTCTCCTCTGGCTAATGATTTGAGATAAACTTATTGGTAGAGGTTTGTGAACTATAGTTTTACAAGTTCAGAGTCACAGAGTAACCCAATGGGGCAGCTAGATTATGAGGGCAGGTCATAGCAAGGATCAGCACCAAGGAAGGTTCTAATCTATTATAACAAAGATGACACTGGATTAGCCCTCCTATGTCCAGCAAGGTCTTCTTGGACTCAAGTTTCTTCTCAATTACTAGCATAGGGAAGGAGGAGTAGGAAAACATAAGGAAGGAGAGAAGCTGACTCTTAGCTTTTTGGTTTAGTTCCAGTCAGAACAGACTCAGGTCAACAAATAAGGCCAAGAGAGAGTCCCACAGTTCTGTGAGGTCACCAAGAAAGAGGAGAAAAATAGAGAACAAAGGTAGTCACAAACTCTTGAGACTTGTGTTCCCTTCACAGCAGTGGAACAGGAGGGAAAGTCAAGGATTTAATGTCCAGAAGCTTTATCATGTTTCCTCTGAGCCCTGCCACTTTAGAAATTGCTATAATATTGGAATTTCCATATGTGAAACTTGTAGTCGATGCCATATTTATCCAAATTAAAAGTTCTGTCAATGGAAGTCAGATTGAGCATTTAACATTAACTCTACAGAAATATGTCTCCCTTCTCAGGGACCACAGCAATGGATCCATTAGATTTGCCCCATGTCTATGATAAGGAGTCACCTCTTTAATCCCTGACCCATTAGTGAACATTCCTATACTAACAGAAGCTAGGTAGGAAAGGGGCAAACCCTTCTACTGCCTTCATGCCTATACAAAGAGACTGAAGGCATCAGCTTCTAACTATGACATTATAAGAAAGAGTGGAGCTGGAAATACCTCATGACATGCCTCTCTGTTGGTGAGCTGTGGCTATTAGCCACAAGGGTAGCAACTATGGTAGTATCAGGGAAAATGGAGACCCAAGGACAGCTCATAACAAGAGACTGAGGTTGGACAAGAAGAGTACAGGTACTGAATTCCTTGAAAAAGGAATTGGTTGATTATTCACCTAGCTTGCCTGCTAGGAGATAGAAATCAATCACTAGACACTAGAGGCGACAGGGGACCCAGAGTTTGATGAGATGATTTTTCCTGTCCTTCCTCAATTGGAACTATGAGAACAAGCAGTGCTTGGCAAAAGTTCTTCAGTTACATTTTTATCTGTGATAATAGAGAGAGGCAGAATACAGAAGAGAAGTAGGGGGTAGTTGAGAATTCTGATTTTATCAGGAGTTGATAAAGTCACTATGGAATTTGTAAGTTCTGCTTTCTTTTACCTCTTTTAGTTGGGGTATGGGTAATTCATTGGGATATGTTAAAAAAAAAAAAGGGCAGGGGAAGAAACACTAGAATATGGTGGGATAGGCTAAACATAAACCAAACTAATTATGAGTTAAGGTAGGAATTCATCATATCCTTTGTCAGAAACTCCCAGAAGACACTGAAAGAAAATGGCTGAGAGATATGTGATCAAGTAGGTCTTATCTACCCAAATGCAGAGGAACTAAAAGTAATTTGGGACCCTAGGATTGTTGGTTCTTGACCATGCATGTACAGCCACTCAAGCTGGCAGTCCAATGCTTGGAGCAGCACCTGGTTGCTTATTCAGATATAGTACCCTGAGTAGCTATTCCAGTCATGCCCATCAGAGCCAGCATCAAACACTGCTCCTGTGCATATGAAATTGTTTTGTCCTGGTCATACAGGGTGCCCCAAGGGCTTAGTGCAGTTTTAAGCTTTAATAACTTCAAAAGTATAAATGCATCAAACTTACAAAAATCATTTGAAAGTTTAATTATTTAAATGTCTTTCTTATTTAGTTCTGAAAATTTTGAATAATGTTTTAAATTTTTTATCTTAACAAAATAGGGTACCTTGTCATTATGCTTTGTGTGTGCAACAATTTCTGTTTTTACTCTGTCTTCTCCTCATGAGTCTATTTTATTTCTGATGACTGCCTTCTCTAATTCACCCTCCCTCTTAAATTGCTCCCCTTTCTTTTAACCCCTTTTCCTCCTACTTTCTTGTTGGGTAAGATAAATATCTGTACTCAACTATGTATATGTGTATTCTTACTTCTTGAACCAGTTCAGATGAGAGCAAAGTTTAGGTATTGCCTGCTACTCCCCACCCTCATTCTCCTTTCTATTATATAAGTTCTTCTTTGTACATTTCGTTTATGTGAAATAATTTTCACCATTCTTTTCCCTTCCTTCTTTTCCCAGTATATCCCTCTTTCTCACCCTTTCATTCTTCTTTTTGTGATCATATCAACATAATAAAATCATACCCATGCCTTCTGTCTAAATAGATTCCCTCTAACCCTGATAATAAAATTCTGAGGGGTTACATGTATCATCTTTTCCTATATGAATATAAACAGTTTAACCTTGTTTAGTTACTTATTATTTCTCACTCATGTTTACCTTTTTAAGTTTCTCTTGAATTTTGTGCTTGAATGTCAGATTTTCAATTCAGTTCTGATCTTTTCATCAGTATTGCTTGAAAATCTCCTATTTCATTAAATATCCTTTTTTTTAACCTTTAAGATTGTACTCAGTTTTGTCGGGTAGGTTATTCTTGGTTCTAATCCTAGTTTCTTGATATTCCAGAATGTCATATTCTAAGCCTCCTATTTCTTTTTCCCCCTATTTCTTTATAGTTGTAGCTGTTAAATCTTATGTGATCCTGACTGTGGCTCTATGATATTTATACTGTTTCTTTCTGTCTGCTTTCAGTTATTTTCTCCTTGACCTGGGAGTTCTGAATTTTGGCTATGATATTCTGAAAATTTTCACTTTGGGATTTCTTTCTGTAGGTGACCAGTATCTTTGTTCAATTTCTGCTTTAACCTCTAGTTCTAAGGTATCTGGGTCGTTTTCCTTTATAATTTCTTGAAATATGATGTCTAAGCTCTTTTTTTTTTTTAAATCATGGCTTTCAGGTAGTCTAATGATTCTTAAAATATCTTTCTCCTGGGGCGGCCAGGTAGCACAGCAAGTAAGAGCACTGGCTCCAGTGTTGGGATGACCTGGGGATCAAATCCAGGCTCAGACACTTAGCACCCACCCAGAAACACCTGGCCGTGTAACCTTGAGCAAGTTACTTAACCCCGATTGTTTTTAAAAATAAAATATCTTTCTCCTACCTATTTTCCAGATCAATTCTTTTTCCTACGAAATTTTCCTATGAGATTTCCTATGAATCTTTTGACTTTGTTTAATGTTTTTCTTGATGTCTCATGGTATACTTTGGATGTATTTTGAAGTCTCAGCTAATTCATTAGCTTCCACTTGGCTAAATCTAATTTTTTTTCTTTTTCAAAATTTTATTTTAGACTCAAACACCAGAACACAAATACAGAATAGAGAAAAGAAACAAAAACGTATTATAAATGTAAATATTGGAACTTAAATAGAAAGTTAGAAAGGAAAAAAAAAGCATGTCATAGATAGCAGAACTTAAGAGGATTAAAAATATGTTAACAATAGATTTTCATTTCAAGAAAGCCCATATGATAAATAATACTCATGTTGAAAATTGTCCATCTTTTCTTTTTTTCCTTGTGAATTTTCTTTTGTTCTCTGCTGTGCACTTTTTTACTTTGTTCTTTTCCCCCCTCCCCTCCCCAAAGGCCACAATAGATATGTTTCTCTATAGTTATATTTATATGTGTGTGTGTGCGCGCGCATACTCTCCCTTACCCCCCCCAGAAGGCTACAATAAAGTTTAGATATGTTTCCAATTCTCATTTTTAAGAAGTTATTTTCTTTAGTATTTTTTAACCAAGCTATTCTCTTTTCATAATTTTCTTGCATAGCTCTCATTTATTTTTCCTAATTTATCCTCTAACACTCTTATTTGATTTAATGTGTTTTTTTTTTCTCTTTTAAAATCTCTTTCTTTTACTCCTCTAGGAATTATTGTTGGGCTTGTGTTTAATCTGCCTTTTTTTTCTCTTTGAAACTTGGTTTGAGGATGTTTTCAAGTCATTGTCTTCTGTGTTTGTTGATCTTCTCTGTCATCATAGTAGCTTTTTATGATCAGGTTCTTTTTTGGTTGGTTTGTTTTTCCATCCTACTTCTTGACTTTGGACTTTATTTTAGTGTTAGGCTGTACTCACCACTGGGAGGGAGGGGGGGTGTTTGGCCTGAGTTTCTGTCTTTTATGTCCTGCTGCTGCCTTCACAATTCAACCTTGTGACCTACAAATTTTCAGTGCTTCCAAAGTGGTTTGATCTGTGGAAAAGTCTGAAACAAAAGGTCTTCATTGCCCTCCTGGTCTGTGCTCTCCAAATTCCTAATCCAGTTTGGGTCTATTACCTTGTATGTGGTTGAGTTTTTGCAGACTGCTGCTAGACTCAGTCACAGTTTATTCCTCTGGGAGCTTCTGCAGATTCAGTGTAACTGAACTACTGGTCCCCTTTGGTTTTGGTCTCTTGCCCTGGTTTATTATTATTATGTGTAGGACTAATGGTTAGAACTGAGTTTTCCTTTGCTCTTGGATTCAGAGCCACACAACTATGTTTCTGGAACTTGTTCCTTGCTCCTTACCCAAGTAAGGCCCTGCTCCCTTGCAAATGCAATAGCCCTCTCTGCCCTGGAATTGTGATCAGAACTGGGTAATGGTTAATAGACCTTGTAGATGACACCTGTTCCTGCTCATAGTGCTAGTACAGGGTTCTTCTAGGATCTCTTTCTGTCCAAGTATTCAGTCCCCTTACCATTTCTGTGCATTGAACTGCTGTCACCAGTTCCAAGGCTCAATTCTGTTTCTAACTGCTGCCTCAATGCTGTTGCTGCCCTGTGCTCCTGGCCAGCCCCTACCCCATTGCCCAAACACCTCTCCTTCTTCCCACACTTCCCTATACTGCAAAAATAACTCACAGTGACTTTTCCTTGTTTTTCTTGATTAGAATTCAGTTTGGCACATTTTCTAGTTCATTGTAAATGAGATTACACCATCTTAGCTCTGCCTTCTGTGCAACAATTTCTGGATGATGCTTTCTCAGTTCTGTGGATTGATAAAGGGGTCATCTTGCTTGGCCACTGTAATCACTCGGTGTAACTCCATTAAAATTTTTCTTTTGGTAGTCACATCAAAACTATCATATATGCATAAAAATATTTTTCTTTGGATGATTTTAAGTCTAGGCTTACAAATACAATCCTTTTAGGCACTGAACAGTAGGTTGTGAAATTTTTACAAAATTCAGAAATCAACTAGAACAATCAATATATTAAAGTTCTAAAATAAATAACTTTTCAAATGCTGTCCTTTACGAGTTTATATTTTTCTGTTCCTGAAGTTATTAAAGCTTAAAATGCATAAGATTTTGGAGACATCCTGTAGTGGTCTGAGGCATGGTTTATTTATATATCCTTCAATCATCAGAAAGAGAAGAGAAGCCTCAGACTCTAGCTATGATATTGATTTGATTTCCTTCTCTTGGGATTAGGTGTGATAATTTTCTATAACTGGGTCAAGCCAGGTGGCCTGACAGTGAGGGCCCAGGTCAGAAGATTGGATTAAGCACTTGAATTAGATAATTTCTTTTTTTTCCTAATAATATATGACACTTTATTTTTCCCCAATTAACTTAAAACATTTTAATATTACTTTAAAAGTTCTGAGTTCCTAATTTTCCTCTCTTCTTCCCCTCCTCCCTTCCTGAGATGGTAAGCGATCAGATATAGGTTATACATGTGCAATCATGTAAAACATTTATGTATTAGTCATTTTGTACAAGAAGACTCAAATAGAAGAAAAAATGAAAGAAAGTGAAAAATAGTCTGCTTCAGTCTTTATTCAAACAATATCAGTTCTTTCTCCGCAGATAGTATGCTTCATCATTCGTCATTTGGTATTGTCTTGGATCACTGTATGGCTGAGAACAATTAAGTCATTCACAGTTCTTCATCATACAGTATTGCTATTACAGTGTACAACATTCTCCTGGTTCTGCTCACTTCACTATACATCAATTCATGTAAATCTTTCTATTTTTTTCTGAATTCATCCTGCTTATCATTTCTTATAACACAATAATATTGCATCACAATCATATACCACAATTTGTTTAGCCATTCCACAATTTGATGGGCATCCCTTCTATTTCCAATTCTTAGCCACTACAAAAAGAGCTGCTACAAATATTTTTGTCCAAATAGGTTCTTTTCCCTTTTTTATAAAATGTCTTTGGGATATAGGCCTAGCAGTGGTATTGCTGAATCAAAGGGAATGCAGTTTTATAGCCCTTTGGGCATAGTTTCAAATTGTTCTCCAGAATGGATACATCATAAACTAGATGATTTCTAAGGTTCCTTCAACCTCTGTTCTACAGTCTCTGATTCTTTTAACCTAAATTCCAAAACAAAAAGAAAGGAGAGTTCTAATTTAGACACAACTGGATAGAAGATGTATGTTGGTTTTTTTCCCCTGAAGGCAAAGTGGTAAGGCCAAGACAGAGACAGAGTTAAATGGGGAAAAGGGAATTTTATCCAGAATCTTGTGACAGCTTTCTTTAGGGAATATCTTTAGGGAAGATTCTTCAACTGTCATTGAATAATTCTGTCTTCTTTCTGTAACTCTGACTTATTTTTAAGACTACTTCTTTTAGGGGCATCTAGGTGGAACAGTGAATAGAGTATCAGCCCTGAAGTCAGGAGGACCTGAGTTCAAAACAAACCTCAGACACTTGACACTTAAACTAGCTGTGTGACCTTGGGCAAGTCACAAACCCAATTACCTTGCCTTCCCCCCTCCAAAAAAAAAAAAAGAAAAACTACTTCCTTTAGCTAATAATTAAGATTTAAAAACTCTTCAAACCCTGTCATGTTTTGAGCTACAATGGTAAAAGTCAGAGGAATTAAATGAAAATGGAGTGCCTTGAAGGCCAGGAGCAGATTGGTAGAAACACAGAAAAAGCCACATCAAAATAGGTTATGGGCATCAGGTCCCATGATCACTGACTACAAGGTTCCTTCACCTTCTGAATCAGATATGCCTGGGACAATAGGAAAGGGCTCAAAAGTCACTGTTGGGATTGTAACAAACACAAACATTCTCTAAGCCTTTTAATGTTCTCTGTGCCCATAAACTCAGCCAACTTTCAGCCCAGCCTGATTCATGAGACTTTTTCTAAGGTCATATAAAACATGCAAGGAAACACAAAAACAGAAACACAGTGAAAACCACTCAGGCCACACTCCCATGGCTATGTTGCTGTGTAGCACACAGGGGTTTTACCTGTTTCTCTTGGTCTCCCTCTTATCAATACAATGAGGGGTATAGTCATATTATAATGGCCAGCACCATGGTCTAAGTACTTCCTAGTCTTTTCTGCTGTCTTTAGGTGGCCTCAAAGTGGGACTGAAGCACCTGGCCTCATTCGAGCAGCTGCTCTCATTGGAAACACCTACTATCTTTCTTTTCTGCGAGTATACCCACCCTGTCTCACTAATCATGGTAACTCTGGAAGTCCCAGCAAGTTGAGTAGAAAGGTGAAAAAAAGTACAGAAAAGCAGTAGACAATAATCCTAAAGTGGGCTTTGTACCTGATTAATCTCATTTCTTACCTATAGTCCCATTTTTTGATAGAGGTAAGGGTGAAAGCTATGTTGAGGCCCCCATCCCCTAGACATCAAGGAAAAGGAGGAAAATGTGAATTGTACCACCACCACAATCATTATGGAAACCTTTAGTCTTGTCCATTATGCCCCCTGATAGATTGTAAACTTCCTGAGGATAGGTACTATTTCATTTTCTTCTTTGTACACCTAGCATCTAACACAATGCCTGGCACAGAGAAGGAACTTAGTAAAGGCATCTCAACTAATAAATTGATTTGCCTGGGGCAAGACTGGACAAGATGGTTCTGTGGCCAAAGGGCACAGAATCTGAAGGCACCAAAGAACAGTCCAGGCCAGAACAGACCCTACTTTGATTAGTCATGGGCTATATCAATTCATCAATGAACAGAGTGTACATACCAACCGTCCTTTCAGGAGTTTGGCCTGAGCCCAGGGAATAGGTTAGGACTAGCAAGGGGGTAGCCTGGGAGGAGGGGGCACTCTGAGGCACCAGAAAGAGTCCAGGATGAGGAGTCAGGCAGTCTGGGTTCAACTCTTGGCTCTGTTGTTAACTTCTCTATGAACTTGAATGGGAATAAAATTACATCTGAATTTCAATAGAATCGGTTCCCTTTATAATCCTTTATATTTTATCTTATGCATTTAAAAACATTATTCTGAAAAGGGGTCCATAGGTTTGGCCAGACTATCAAAGGGGTCCATGTCAAAAAAAGAAGCCTGATGAAAACTTAGGGGCTAATGTCCCTTCCAGCTCCTTCCTTTTATGGGTGATGGCTTAAGATCTTTTCCAGCCTTGACATTCTTTAGTTCTGCAATTCTAATTTGGCATAAGGGTGTTGAACATCTCAAATTAGATGTCCTATAGATTTCTCAAACTCAACACATCCAAACCAGACAGCATGTCTCTTCATCTTTTCCCCAAAACCTTTCCCTCCTCTGAATATCCTTATTAATGTTTCAGGGACTGCTGTCATCCCAGGCTCACACACTCAGTGCCGTCCTCGACTCATCTCACTCACCTCACATACAACAAGTCCAGTCTTGTTTCTGCTTTTATGACTTCTCTCATTTATGTCCCCTTTTCTCTACTCCTATAGTCCCCACCCTGGTGTAGACTCCTCACACAAGACTCTCCATCTCCTGACTCTATGCATTTTCACTATCTGTTCCCTCATGCTTGCCATTCTCTCCTTCCTCACCTCTACTTCTTGATTCCCTGGCTTCCTTCAAGTCCCAGCTAAAATCCCACCCTCTTCAAGAATCCATCACCCTTAATGTTAGTGCTCCCCCTCCGAGGTTGTTAGCTCCACTTCATGCTATCTATATCTTGTTTGTACATAGTCATTTGCATATTGTCTCCCCCATTTGACTGTCATGTCAGCTCCTGGAGGACAAGGACTGTTCTGGCCTTTCTTTGTATCCTCTATGGTTGGCAGAGTACCTGGCATGTAGTAGGGGCTTAATAAATATTCATTGACTTGATTTGAAAAGGAGTTTTATAAATAGGAAGAATCGCTAGATTTTCATCTAGCTCATGCCCATTAACCATGGCTATTTCCTTAAGGGTATATCCAGGGTGCTATTCTCTCCTTCCTCCATACTGACTTGTTCAGTGACCATATTAGCTCACATGGGTTCAATGATCATTTCTACGTAATGATTACCAGATTTGTATACCTGTGTCTAACTTCTCTTCTGAGTTCTTGTCTCAAATTATCAGCTAGAACTAGGTGTTCTATAGGCATCTCAAACTTGACATATTCAAAACAGACCCCCAACCTTTCCTTTCTAAACTTCTCTCTTACAATTGTGGACACTCCAATCACCCAGGCTCACAAGTTCCTTGTCATCCTTGACTCCTTATTCATTGGATTCTCACAAATCCAATTTATTGCTAACTCTTGTTTCTTACCTTCTATCTTTGCAATATCTTTCATTAATGTCCCCTTCTTTCTATTTACACAGTCACCACCCTGGTGCAAGACTTCATCACCTTATACATAGACTATTGCAATGGTAGGTTTCCTTGTCTTAAGTATCTCCCCACTATAATCCATCCTCCATTCAACTGCTAGGATTATTTCCAAAAAATGTGGTTTGACCATGTGACCCTTCTCAATAAATTCTAGTGGCTCCCTATTACCTCCAGGAATAAATATAAAATTCTTTATTTGACTTTTAAAGCTCCACACAACTTGTCCCTTTATTACCTGTCTATTCTTTTTACACTTTATTCCCTTCCACATACTCTATAATTCAATGGCACTGACTTTTTTTTGCTGATCCTTAAAGAGGACACTCTCTCCCATTTATCTCCATGTCTTTACATTGGCTGTTATCCACCTAGAATGTTCTCCCTCCTTATCTCTGCCTCCTAGTGTCTCTGACTCCTTCTATGACTCATTTCAAATCCTAACTTCTCTAGGATTTTCCGTATCCACCCTGACTTTGTTCCCTTCATTCTTAATGCCTTTCCTCTAATATTACCTTTACCTTTCAACTACATATATCTTGTATGTATCTAGTTATTTACATAGTCTCTCCCATTAGAATATAAGCTTCTTGAGGGAAGGAACTGGCTTTTTGCCTTTTTTTTCATCCTTGGCCCAATGCACAGTGCCTTGCATAAAGTAGGTGCTTAACAAATGTTTGTTGACTGATAAAATGATACAGAGTAAAGAAAACAGAAAAGAACAAAAAATGCACAGTAATCATAAATAAGTATAGGTACCTATAAGTAGCAACAAAACTCATGTTGGTACCACTTTGTATAAATTATATACACTATTTTTGTTCCTTTCAACAATAAGTAAATAAGAGAAGTATATGGTTACTTTAAAAATAATTTACAATTACTTTTTCATATTATGTAGTTTTGTCATTTTAACTATCTCTTGTTCTTGTTTCTATATTTGAGTGATCATGCATGCTATAAGGTACATACATGTTCACACACAGGTATCACAGGTAATTCATGTCTAAAATAGTTTCTCAGAGTACAATATCTTCACAAGTCACCAGGAGACATTCCAAGCTCAAGCTCTTCCAACTCATTTCCAAAGTGTCTATGTGAGCCTTGTCTAGGTTACTATTTTGAGCAGTTTGCTCACTAACAAGTGACTATGCTCAGATCACAGCCCCACTAGTTGTTTTTCCATGATTTCTGCCAAAGATATAAGTATTCCAATATTAATTCACAACTTAATTTCTTCCCCAACTTTCTGTGACCTGAAAGAATTACTCAAATGTAGTTTTGTACATTTTTGTACATTGACTTGATTTGAAAAGGAGTTTTATAAATAGGAAGAATTGCTAGATTTTCATCTAGCTCGTGTCCATTAACCATGGCTGTTTCCTTAAGGGTCTATCCAGGACATTATTCTCTCCTCCCTCCATACTGACTTGTTCAGTGACCATATTAGGTCACATGGGTTCAATGATCATTTCTACATAATGATTACCAGATTTGTACACCTGTGTCTAACTTCTCTTCTGAGTTCCTGTCTCAAATTATCAACTAGAACTAGGTGCTCCATAGACATCTCAAACTTGACATATTCAAAACAGACCCCCAACCCTTCCTTTCTAAAATTTCTAAACTGAGTAAAAATAATTACTCAAATTACATGGTAGATTCACTTGACCACAGTGAAAATGAAATTAACAAGGTCAGCTTTAAAACTATGGAATGGTGGTCAACACAGTGAGATCTGAAATCTCCACTTCCTTTACCCAGCCTTCTACACTTGGCACAACCCAGGCACACCCAAAGGCTGTATGGAGAAAGAATGATCCATCTTTCTTGTGACTAGCTACAGGCTAGTTGAAGAATCAGCCATATGCCCTGTTATGCTTCCACTTAAACGAACTGATGCAAAATGAAGTGAAAAGAACCAAGAGAGCATTGTACACAGTAACAGCAATATTATAAGATGATCAGCTGTGAATGACTTAGCTATTCTCAGCAATGCAATGATCCAAGATAATTCCAAAGGACTTATGATGAAAAATTCTGTTCACCTCCAGAGGAAGAACTGATGGAGTCTGAATGCAAATTGAAGCAAGCTTACTTTGTTTTTGGAGGGCAATTGGGGTTAAGTGACTTGCCCAAGGTCCCATGGCTAGTTTTTGTGTGTGTGTTAAGTGTCTGAGGCCATATCCGAACCCAGGTCCTCCTGACTCCAGGGCTGGTACTCTATTCACTGCACCACCTAGCCACTCCAAGCTTTCTTTTGAAACTTTATTTTTCCTGGATGGTTTCTTTTGTTTGCTTGTTTTTGTTGTTGTTGTTTTGGTCTGTGTGTATGACTTACCACTCCTACTTTTCATTGTGGAATTGGATCTATGACAACTCCTATTTGATGCTTTCATAGATTCTTCAACATTCTTCCACTCCACTGATTGGCCATTGGAGGGGGCCCATGGCCAACTGCCATATTGACTTTTTTGTCCTGCATGTGTCCAGTATGTTCCTCTGGCATCTTCTGGTGCCTTCTCTATCATCTTTTCTATAAAACATCCCAACTCTTTCTCAAACGAGGCAGCTATGAATAGTGGAACAATGAATAGAACACTGGGCCTGGAGTCAGGTGTGCTACAACTGTAAAATGGTGATAATAATAGCACCTCGCTCTCAGCATTATTGTGAGGATTAAACAAAATCATATTTGGAAAGCCTACCATATAGACTTATATGCTAACAAAACTGAGACCACAAAAGAAACAGAATACCTTCAGAAAAATTTCTTTTCTTATTTTGTATTTGTTTTAGTATATAAGTTCATATTTCTTTTTTTCTTATTGTGTATTTAAGCTTAAAATAAATTTCAAAAAATTTTAAAAGAAATATAAAATATATATATATTTTATATATATATATAAAATTTTATATGTATATATATATATATAAAATATATAAAACTAATAGAAGACCAAATTAAGATCTTAAATACTCCATTCTCAGAAACAGAACTATCTGCAAATGAACTACCAAAGAAAAAAATGGGAGAATTCTATCAAACTTTCAAAGAACAAATTAGTGCCCATTCTACACAAATTTTTCTCAAAAATTGAGAAATTGGCTTATTAGAATCTTTTCATGAGACAAATATAATCCTAAACTAGAGATGAATAAAATATAAGAGAACTACCGACCAAAATCATTAATGAATATCAATTAAATTTTTTAAAATAAAATTCTGTCAGACTATATACATTTTTCCAAGAAATCATTCATTATGACCAAGTTGAATTAATACTAGGGATGCAAAGATGGTTCAATATTAAGAAAACAATGTTCAGCAAAAACATCCCAAACCACATTTATTACCCCCAATAGATGAAGAAAAAAGCCTTTGACAACAATAATATCATAGGTCAGAGGGTGTGTACAGTTCAGTGACTTTGGGGTATAGTCCCAAATTGTTTTTCAAAGTACCAAGTTTGAATTGGTCTATAGGGGCCATCCCATGGAGGAGACTCAGAATTTATATTCTTGTTTCTTGTTGGCCATATGGGAGTCTAGGGGAATACTTCCAGCAAGTGTGACTCAGAGCTAAAGGGCTTTCCACTTTCAGATGAGGAAGAGTCCTTTATTGGATGAGAAGCTGGATGAGCTGAAAATTCAGTGAATATTTAAGAAGATCAAACGTCCTGTCAGCCTCTTTCTTCCATTCTATCTAAAATTGTGTCAGGACTATTTTCAAACTTCTCTCTCTCTCTCTCTCTCTCTCTCTCTCTCTCTCTCTCTCTCTCATCTCATTAACTCACATCGGTTCAAATGTTACCTTTAAAAAATTATTACCTTTAAAAAGATTATCCCCAGAGCTAGGTGCCCAGTCTTCATCCTTCTCCTAAGCTCCAACCCTGTATCACCAACTGCCTATTGAACATTTCTAAATGGATGTCCTTTGTAAGCATCTCAAATTCAACATGTTCAAAACAGAAATCTCTCTTTCACGGAAGGGGGGCGGAGACAGAGAGAAAGAGAGAGAGATCATAACCTGAGGAAGGACTGATTTCCAAAGCTGGTAGGACATTCTGGAAGAAACATTCAGCTACCATTTGGTAAAGAATTGCAGCTGAGGCTGAACAGAGAGAACAGACACACGAATGTACAGTAACTGGAGCTTTGCAAATATTACCACCAGGTGGCACTGATGAGAAAAGAAGCTTGAGTGATCAATCCTGGGGAAGCCTGGCTACCCATATTTGGGTAGTCCACTTCCCTCTCTGTTCATGTGGGCTGAGCTTCCCTTACAATAAATTCCCTTTCTTAAGCACAGATTTCCTATAAAACACCACATACTCTGCCTTCCATAGAAAGATCCAAAATGACTGTCTTTGCTTGCTAAATACTAGGACTGCACTGAAGTTACCTGGGAATTTTCCCAGTAGCATTTGCTCATGACAGCTTCTTTTCCTTCTTAAAGGACATTCAATAAAACAATGAATTCTCTCTATTAAATGTGTAGCTCCAAAAATCCAGGCTCAGCCCTGACCTTAACTAATGTATTTTTTTTTAAATAGGGAAATTCCCTCTCTCTTCTTTCATCTATGTACATGACCATTAAGTCAAAATATATCAGTGTGGATTTATATTGATTAATAGCGTCTAATCACATTTCATAGCTTAGAAGTGAAAGTGAGTATATAGAGCCAATGCTTTCTGAGCCCAAAGGAGTAACCCATAATACATTTATTTGACTTTCTAGAGAAAGGAAAAGAGAGAGGACAAGGATGTGTCCTTTCTGGTTTATGATCAGTCAGCAGGGCAGATTTTTCCCAGAACCACAGTTCCTACTTGGATCATCCCTATAGCCCACAATCAGGAATCATTGTAGCTGTTCACACTGGTTTCACCTCTGCGTCCTCTCAGGGCTCCTCTCTTGCATCTTCTTGCTACAATGGCTTTCTTTTCTTGTCATTTACCTGACTTCCTGTTTTTCATTCTTAGACTGTATTGGTGGTTCAACTCTAAAATCATCAGAAAAGCTAGGCCAACCAAAGCCCAGAGACAGTTTTATCTTAGATCTACTCTAAGTTGCCTGGGAGTGAGGGTGGTGAAGGAAACAATGTCAGATAACTTTGTCTTCTTTTTTAAAAAATTAATTTGTTTGTTTACTTTTGGTTCACAAGATTCAATTCTACTATTCCTTGAGTCTCACATTTTATACCCCTCCCTCCCCTCCCCGCCATGGCGGCATACAGTCAAGTACAGGATCTGTAAATACTTTCACATTATACATTAGTCAGGATATAAAGACAGATTGTATCAGATGGAATGAAAAATGGTAAAGAGGACACCAAACAAGAAAAGGAAAAAGATCAGGTATGTTGCTTCCCTCTGGATATAAACTCAGTTCTTTCTAGTTCTTTCTCTGGATACACACATTTCTCTCCATCATGAGTCTTTTGGGATTGATTTATATCACTACATTGCTGAGAAGAGTACAGTCTATCAAAGCTGGTCATCACGTATATGTTGTGTCTGTAATTGTGTACAAATTTATCCTGGTTCTACTCTTCTCACTCAGCATCAGTTCGTATAAGCCTCTCCAGGTAAATATGAAGTTCATCTGCTCCTCATTTCTTATAGCACAATAGTATTCCATAACATGTATATACCACAACTTGTTCAGCCATTCCCCAGTTGATGGGCATCCCCTTGATTTCCAATTCTTTGCCACCACAAAAAGAGCTGCTATAAACATTTTTTGTACATATGGGTCTTCCTCCCACTTCTATGATCTCTTTGGAATGTAACCCTAGGAGTAGTATTGCTGGGTCAAAGGATATGAAATTATTTATAGCCCTTTGGGCATAATTCCACATTGCTCTCGAGAAAGGCTGGATCAGTTCACAACTCCACCAGCAATGCATTAGTGTTCCAATTTGCCCACATCCTCTCCAGCATTTGTCATTTTCCTGTTTTGTCATCTTAGCCAATCTGACTGGTGAGATGTGGTACCTCAGAGTTGTTTTGATTTGCATTTCTCTAATCAATAGTGATTTAGAGCATTTCTTCATGTGCTTATAGATATCTTTAATTTCTTCCTCTGAAAATTGCCTGTTCATATCCTAGGACCATTTATCAATTGGGGAATGACTTGTATTCTTATAAATTTGAGTCAATTCTCTGTATATTTTAGAAATGAGTCCTTTGTCAGAGACATAGGTTGTAAAGATTCTTTCCCAATTTCCCACCTCCCTCTTAATCTTGGTTACATTGGCTTTGTTTGTACAGAAGCTTTTCAATTTCATGTAATCAAAATTATCCATTTTATATTTTATAATGTTCTCTAATTCTTGTTTAGTCATAGAGTCTTTCCCTCTCCACAAATAGGACAGGTAGACTATTCCTTGTTTTCTGAGACTGCTTACAGTATCAGCCTTTATACCTAGATCATGCACCCATTTAGACTTGATTTTGGTATATGGTGTTAGCTAATGGTCTATGCCCAGTTTCTGCCATACTATATTCCAGTTTTCCCATCAATTTTTGTCAAATAGTGAGTTCTTATACCAAAACCTAGGATCTTGGGGTTTATCAAAGGGTTTATCAAACAATAGATTACTATAGTCATTGACTTCTGAATCTCGTGTGCCTAATCTATTCCATTGATCCACTCCTCTATTCCTCAGCCAGTAGCAAGTAGTTTTGATGACTGCTGCTTTATAATACAGATTGAAATCTGGTATAGCTAGTCCACCTTCCCTAGCATTTCTTTTCATTAATTCCCTTGATATTCTGGACTGTTTATTCTTCCAAATGAAATTTGTTACTATTTTTTTCAAGCTCTATAAAGTAGTTTTTTGGTAAATTAATTGGTATAGCACTAAATATATAATTTAATTTAGGTAAAATTGTCATTTTTATTATATTAGCTTGACCCAGCCATGAGCAATTGATATTTTTCCAATTAGATAGATCTGACTTTATTTGTGTGAAAATTGTTTTGTAGTTGTGGTCATATAGGTCCTGGGTTTGTTTTGGCAGGTAGATTCCCAAATACTTTATAATGTCTACAGTAACTTTAAATGGGATTTCTCTTTCTATCTCTTGCTGTTGAATTTCATTAGAAATATATAGGAGTGCCAAGGATTTATGTGGGCTTATTTTATATCCTGCAACTTTGCCAAACTTATTTATTATCTCAAGTAGTTTTTTACTTGATTCTCTAGGATTCTCTAAGTATATCATCATATCATCTGCAAAGAGTGATAGCTTGGTCTCTTCTTTGCCTAATTTGATTCCTTTGATTTCTTTTTCTTCTCTAATTGCTACTGCTAACATTTCTAGTACCAGATTGATCTTATGGGAAATGCTTCTAGCTTCTCCCCATTACATATAATACTTGCTGATGGCTTTAAATAGATGCTACCTATTATTTTAAGGAAGGCTCCATTTATTCCTATAGTTTCTAATGTTTTTAATAGGAATGGATGTTGTATTTTGTCAAAAGCCTTTTCTGCATCTATTGAGATGATCATGTGGTTTTTGCTAGTTTTATTGTTGATATGATCAATTATACTGATGGTTTTCCTAATATTAAACCATCCTTGAATTCCTGGAATAAATCCTACCTGATCAAAGTGTATTATTCTTGAAATAAGTTGCTGTAGTCTTTTTGCTAATATTTTATTTAGAATTTTTGCATCTAAATTCATGAGGGAGATTGTTCTATAATTTTCTTTCTCTGTTATCTCTTCCTGATTTAGGTATCAGTACCATATTTGTGTCATAAAAAGAATTTGGTAGGATTCCTTCTTCACTAATATTCCCAAACAGTTTGTAGAATATTGAAATCAATTGTTCTTTAAATGTTTGATAGCATTCACTAGTAAATCCATCTGGCCCTGGAGATTTTTTCCTAGGGATTTGACTGATGGCTTGTTCAATTTCTTTTTCTGAGATGGGGTTATTCAAGTAATTTAATTCCTCTTCAGTTAATCTGGGCAACTTGTATTTTTGTAAATATTCATCCATTTCCCTAAGATTGTCAAATTTATGTGCATACAATTGGGAAAAATAATTCCTAATTGTTGTTTTGATTTCCTCTTCATTGGAGGTAGATTTACCCTTTTCATTTTTGATACTCATCATTTGGTTTTCTTCTTTTTTTATCATATTGACTAAGGGTCTATCAATTTTATTGTTTTTTCATAAAACTAGCTCTTAGTTTTATTTATTAATTCAATAGTTTTCTTAATTTCAATTTTCTTAATCTCTTCTTTGGTTTTCAATATTTCTAATTTAGTATTTAATTGGGGATTTTGAATTTGTTCTTTTTATAGATTTTTCAATTGCATGCCCAATTTGTTGACCTCCTTTTTCTCTAATTTAATCGTGTATGCACTCAGGGATATAAAACTTCCCCTAAGAACTGCCTTTAATGCATCCCTCAAGTTTTGGCATGTTGTCTCATTATTATCATTCTCTTGAATGAAATTACTGATTGTTTCTATAATTTCTTGTTTGACCCACTCATTCTTTAGGATTAAATTGTTTAATTTCCAATTAGTTTTTAGTCTGTCTTTCCATGGCCATTTATTGCATATAATTTTTATTACATCATGATCTGAGAAGGATGCATTTAATATTTCTGCCTTACTGCATAGAATTGTGAAGTTTTTATGCCCTAGAATGTGGTCAGTGTGTGCCATGAACTGCTGAGAAGAAAGTATATTCCTTTTTATCCCCATTCAGTTTTCTCTAGAGATCTATCATACCTATCCTCTCTAAAATTCTGTTCACCTCCTTAACTTCTTTCTTATTTATTTTGAGGTTGGATTTATCAAGTTCAGAGAAAGGGAGATTAAGGTCTCCCACTAGTATAGTTTTGCTATCTATTTCTTCCTCTAATTCCTTTACCTTCTTTATGGACCTATATTACGCTGACCAGAAACTCTGATCTGAACTGATACAAGGAGGTTCCTCTCAATTGTCAACCTATATATCTTCTAAAGGTCCCTGCCAGGTCTTTCTGACTACTCCTACAGTTGCCAACTTGTGGGTATGGACTACTGGGTCATTAGAAAATGGCTCCCACTACAAGTGGATGTCTGAACCCACTGGAGGCCTTGCCCTTTGGCTTTGCAAGGGTTCAAAAAGGACAACCATTAAGCAGATGACAGATGACTCCCCTAAGAAACTGGACCAGGCTGGTGAAAGGAAGAGCTCCCTCCCTACTGGAGCTCCCCTTTCTAGATCTTTCCATGCTGATGCCCTTTGCCCCTATGTCTTGGCTGTCCTGAAGCTTTGGTTTCAGTTTGCTATGGCTGTATTATTTTCTTTCACTATGCCCCTCATTCTCCCTTTTGGGGTCTCGTCTGCTTGCTTGCAGTTACCTGACAATTGCTGCCCATCTCCTGGGGCACCGAGTTATGGGAGGAAGATGACCCCTCCTTCTCCATACCCATTCACCTGATGCAGAGGCTAGGCCAGGAGGCGGTCAGGCTGTTAACCTGTCCAGCTATTGGTTATACCTAGGGGTTGCTTCAGTACAACCTATCTCTGCCAATGACTGGGGGTGTCTGTGTCTTCCTCAACAAGGAATAATGTTTTAATGTTAGTAAATCCCAAGAGAGGGGCAGCTAGGCAGTGCAGTGAATAGAGCATCAGCCCTGGAGTCAGGAGGACCTGAGTTCAAATTTGACCTCAGACATTTGACGTTTACTAGCTGTGTGACCTTGGGCAAGTCACTTAGCCCCAATTGCTTCACCTTGCCCCCCCCCCCCGAAAAAAAATCCCAAAAGATATAGGATAGCATAAACACATTTCACATTCATGCTACCCAGTTGAGGGAGCAGGTTGCAGGGGCCCAGTGGTATTATATGTTTGGTTCCCTTTCCCTGGAAGTGGGCAGTTTAATCAGATCCCTTTTTCTTTCTGCCACTGGGGTGCTTACTACCCTCATATTTTATCTTACTTGGGGACCAAAAGGGTTTACTTTGGTCCCAAATGCTCTGCCATCTTGGTGAGTGAAGTAATATTCTCGTGGTCATTCCCCTTTAGTCTGCAGGACCCACCTCCTATGAAGGAGGTTGTGGAAGTAGGGTAGTCCTCTGGTCGATTAAGGAAGGGTTTTAGAGCTCCCCTTCCCGCTTCCTGGGGAAGAGTGAGGTTTTCCCTACACCTTTGTTGGAGGAAATGCTAAGCTGAGCCATTCATCACCCAAAGGAGGCTGAAAACCTGGACTGGGTGATCAGAAAAGGATATTTTGGCGTCCTCTGAGTTAACATACCAATAATACTTTGAGATCCCAAAGTTATCCTGCTGTGTTAGCAACCCCAAGACTGGATTAAGCTGACTGGGAGCATTCTCCTGTTTATGACTGATGAAAACTGGGTGCCTTGAACCAGACACTATCTTGATTAATGGCATTTCTCTTGTTATCTTGTTTTATGGCCCTCTCTTGTTAAGACACTATCTTGCTATGACACTCTCTTGTTTTATGACATTCCCTTGTCTATGACTGACTGAAACCAGACATCCTGGGCGCACTCTCTTGTTCTGTGGAAAGTCTGCACAACATATGGCCCGTGGGCCTCAGGCAGGATGTTGTGAAGGCCTATTTTACATCCTCTATGTTTTTTGAGGGCCATGCAAAATCCTTCGGCAGGCCATAAGTAGTACTCAGGCCATATGTTGTGCAAGCCTGTTATATGGAAACTATAATTTTAGCTGACAAAAGATACAGGTATCCTGAGTTGGGCAGGGAGGGAGGAGGGAACACTTCATTACTCTACGGGTATATAATCTCCTTCAACTGACCTTTTTTTGAGCCCAGTTCAGACCTGTAGCTCCCATGCATTCACATGGGATCATTCACCTGCTTCGAGAGAAATAAAGCATTCATAAAACCTAATTCTGTTTGTTTTTCTTAGACCAGACTCTGGAGGTTGTCGCTCACAAAATACTTGAGGTAACTTTCTGAGGATTCTGAGAGGCAAGTTGGTGCTACAGACAATCCTTGTTAAAGAAAGCTTTTTAAAATTTCATCCAACCTAAGTCAGCCATTCTGCATCTTGCACCCAGTGCTCCCAAGTCCAGCCTCCAGAACCAAGCAGAGCAAGTCTACTCCTGCGCTCCATGGCAACCCTCCAAATAACTGAAATCATCATTAGACCCCCTCTCCAAGTTTCCTCTTTTCTTGGCTAAGTTGCTTCAATCAGTTATGTATAAGATGGTCTTGAGTCCTTCATCATTTTATTTACTCTCTTCTGGACTCCATTTTGTCAATGTCCTTCCTAAATTGTGTGACCCAGAATTAAAAGCCAAACTCTAGAAGTGGCCTGACCAGGGCAGAAGACCTCAGGATTATCACTTCCCTTATTAGGAACTTTGTGCCTCCCTTAATGTAGCCCAGGATGATAGGAATTTGGGGGATGCCGTCATGCATCTAGGACAACATCCTTGGAAATTGGACACACTGGAAGTGAAGCCACTTGCCTAATATCACCTGAGGCATAAGAAGCAGAGCCTCTGTGCAAGTCCTGATTTTCTTAATCTAAATTCAATGTTCTTTTCACCAGACTGTTCTGCCTCCCCTGGTCTTACCAGTTGTTATGAAAGAAATGCTTTGTAAACCTTTAAAGACTATAGAAAGGTCAATAACCATTTATTATTATTGCAAAAGTAAAAGCAAGGGTTGGTGAATGGGAGAAGGTGAGGAGCAGATACAACCATTGAGAGATATTGAACCAGCCATATGCCAACAGTTTGAGGAATAAGGTCAGTAACCCCACAGCACAGAGGGTAAGTATAGGTCAACAGCTCTGAGCGAGAGAGACTCATTGGTCTTGGTTACTGCCTTGGATCCTACTTTTTCTCATCACTTCAGGAACACAAGGGCAGGTAGGCTTTCTTGCAAAAGAGCAAGACAGGAACTTAACACATAGGACCAGGAACACAGGGAGCCTGGGTTGGGGTAGATACAGTCCATAGAGCTCATCTGGAAAACAAACAAAAGTTTTCATAAAAACCCCTTCACACCTCTCCAACCCCGACCATAGCCCTCCTCCTCCTCCTCAGCCCCACATGAGCTCCATGCATCACTGCATAAACAATAGAATCTCAGAGTCCTTAGAGACCATTTATCTCAATCCTTTCATTTTACAGATGAGAAAAATGAGGCCCAGAGAGAAGTGACTTTGCTAAAGTCACGCAACAATTTAGTACAAAGCCAGTACTAGAATCCAGCAGATCCCAAGTCTCCAGCTAGAGCCTTTACTATGTCATTAAATTGGGTACTGGAAGCTCAGTAAAAACATCCACTTCTCTGCTTTTCTCTGAGATTTGGACTCCTGCCTATTGGCTCTCCAGGCTGAGGCCTCAGAGCCACTCCTTGCCCCCTTCCCCCACAGTACCCCTGCCTACCTGACGCTAGGGGTGGGAAGAGTGGATGAGGAACCCCAAGGCTTACTTGGTTTCCCGACAGACCAATTGACAGTGTTCCAGGAATATAAAGTTGTTCCTGTTGCCTCCACAGCCCCCATATATAAACGAATGGCAGCGGCGAGCAGTCCTGTTGAAGTAGTATCGAGGAAAAGCACCTCTGCAGTTGCCAATGGCCATGGGCAGGGTACAGATCCCTGGGTGAAAGGCCATACAGTGTCAGGAAGCACAATGTTGGGGAGGGGTCCTTGGAAACCAACAGGAGGCCTTTTCATCCTGGGCTCCAAGGATCCCTGCCCCCTCGTACCTTCACCATCATAACCATGATTCCTTTGGGGCTCAGCCTATATCTCACTAATAAGATAGTTCATGCAAGGATCCCAATTTTATATATGGGAAAGCTGAGGCCCAGAGAGATGAAATGTTGTAAGTGTCAAAGCCAGGACTTGAACCCTGGTTTTCTGACTCCAGATCTGTGCTCTTTCTACTGCATTAGGCTTCCTCCTATCAGGGCACGTCAGGTTCCCATGATTCCAACCTCCCTCCCCTCAAAAAAACTTGGTCTCCTCTCCCTTGGACAGCTGCAGGTAGAGTACACCCTCAATTACAGTAACTCAAGGTTCATGATGTAAGCAAAAAGGGATTGGGAGCAGCAACCAGATACCGTCTCTCCCTGACCCTGGTCATAACACACTCATCAGGGTTACCCTAGATTGTTTTTAACCCAAATTCCCCTCTCTAGCCTTCAGTTTCCCATTTGCAAAATGAAAAGACTGGACTAATGGATTGCTAATGTCTCTTCCAGCTCCAACACGCTAAGGTGTTTTGGCAGCATGTAATTTTGAACAAAGGGTTGGGCTTAGGGTCAGGAAGACCTGAGTTTGAATCCCTCTCTAGAGACTAGCTGGTTGAGTCACTTAACCTCTCAGCCTCAGTCTCTTCTCCCATCAAGTAGGGATAAGAATACCTGTAGTAAGCACCAGCCCTGAAGTCAGAAGGACGTGAGTTCAAATCTGGCCTCAGATACTTGACACATTAGCTGTGTGACCATGGGCAAGTCACTTAACTCCAATTGCCCTAACTTCCACCCTCAAAAAAAAAAAGCAATTTGAACCTGAGTTCAAATCCAGCCTCAGACATTTAACACACACCCAAAAACCCCTAGCTGTGTGACCTTGGGCAAGTCATTTAACCCAATTGCCCTACCCTCACTTCTCCAAAAAGCAAAAAAAAAAAAAAATAGCTGTGGTACTTTACTACACGAAGTTGCTATGAAATTCTAATGAGACAGCCAATCAATAAACATTTATTAAGTGCCGAGAATTATGGTAGGCACTGGAGATACAAACAGAGAAAAGCAACAATTCATGTTCTCCAAGAGATTATGTATACAATGTATTTTGCAAACCCTAATGCACTATATAAATTATAATTCTGTTTTATTATTTTTCTATTTCATTCTATTTTCCTTTGCCCTGACTAGATGGTGTCAAAGTTTCCCTCTGACTCTGACATTCTGTGCTCTCTATTCTAGGGTCCCTTTAGTCTTAAATATAGTATGATCCTATAGGGTCACAAATTTGGCAACAGAAGGGACCTAAGAAGCCTTTTAGTCAATCAGTCAATTAAGTAACACACATTTATTAAGCACCTACTATATGCTAGAGACACTGCTAGGGGCTAAGTTTAAAAAAATAAAATAAACAGTCCCTGTCCTCAAGGAATTTGTATTCTATTAGGGAATCCTAAAATTGCTAGCCCAACCCCTTCATTTTAAAGAGAAGGAAACTGAGGCCCAGAGAGGTTAAATGAGCTGCCAAGGGTGTGATAGTAATGGCAATTAAAGATTCCCCTGTATTGGCTTGGTTTTCAAATTGATTGTGTTAAAACCCAGAGCTTGTTAATCCCACCTGTGGGATGGACTTTTTGATGTGAAAAGAAAGTCCTGAACTGGGAGGAGCTGGTGACGTAGATTTGGAGAGACAAGAGAGAGGCGGAAGACCTTTTTTGGAAGCAGCACCTCCTGGAGAGAGAGAGGCTAAGAGAATTGCTGGTGGCCGCTTTGAATTGCCCTGGACTTTTGAGACCTGCCCCCTGAGCTGCCAAGGACTGAGGAGACATGGCTGTTTTGCTGGGGTTCTAGGACTGTTCTACAGACAGAGGATGAATTAATGAAGAGACTGGCAATGTATCTTGTGGCCTTACTAAGCCTTGTCTCCCCAGGAACTAAGATTGCTGAGAACTTGCCTCTTGTCAAGATGAAGAAAAGACCTCCATTTGGGTATTAAGTGCTGTGTTTAAACTTGATGTAACTCTGGGGTAGATTCAATTGTGATCCAGGGGTGGGGAACTTTTGACCTTATGTTTGGAAACTAATCTCCATTTGAGAAGAAGGGCTTTGTGGTGGACTTAATGAAGGTACAGCCTAGGGGTGGAGAGGTATTTAGAACCGGGACTTTGTAATTGATTGAATGATTGGAAGGTCCTGGGGTGGGGTAGTCCTTGGAGATTATTTAATCATCCTTAGTAAATGCTGTATTTTGAATGATGTCATGTTTTGACCTTCTCTGTTTTTGGTTTGTCACTGAATAAAATGGAGAGCACCTATGCTGGTATTCTGAACCTTGGGAAGTTGCCTTTCCTTGGCCATTATATTACAAAGGGTCACATGGATATTAAGTGACCAATGCAGGATTTGAATCCAAGTCTTCAGACTTCAAATCCAGTGTTCCTCCACAGTACTGTGCTAACTCAACATTCTATGTTCTTAAATATGATTTTCTTATTTCACTGTAATAGCAACTATTTTGGGGGAAGGAGTATTTGTAAACAAAGTTGCTCCCCACAATGTCACCCCACCCTAGCCCTCAGTACTCACCTGGGATGCTTCCTATTGGGCAGCACGGCAACATCAGGAGTGGTAGCAATAGTTTCAAGTTGTCAACAAAGAAAGTTCAAGAGTCATTTTCATTGTTGGCCCAACCACTAACACTGTCTTACCCTATACCTGGGACCCATCCATCTGATGCTGAGGTCCCACCTCTGGTAACCAAGGCACTCCCCCATGGTCACTTCCATATCTGCCCTTTCTCCCACCCCTGGAAGGGTTTCTGGGTTACATTCCCAGCACAGATGGCTCCCAGTTTCCAAGAGGCCCCACAAAATTATTCTGAACCAGGGTAGAATTCTTGGACCTGAAGGGACTGGCTGGTCTACTGTCTCCTGGGAAAGAGTCCCTCCCAGGCCTGACAGCCACCTGACCTCTCCTGTCCCATGGTCCCTAGCATGCCCTAAACAAGCCCATTCACAGTGATATTACACAAGCAAAATCATAGATCATGTATTCATTCAGACATGCTCATATATACACACACCTGTGTGGGACACACACAAACATACAAACATACTAAAAATCACACGACAGAAATCACAATAGAAAACTCCTGTGATTCCTTTCTACCTGGATGACCCACCTCCCAACACCTCTCTCCCCCAATCTTGACCCTTACCTGGTAACTCCCCTGACAGTGGTCACGATGCAGTGATAGGAGCAGCAGTAAAAATGGCCATGTTGGTGAGAGAAAGAGATAGTTAGTTTTCTAACAGTACTAACCACTGAGCTTGACCCCTGAGCCCTGTCTCTGGGATTTTGCCACTAGCCCTGAGTTCTGACTCTGGGCCTTGAGCCCTTGCCCTCAGAACTAGAATTAATCTCAGACTCATTTCTGATTTCCTCATCCTAGAATCCTGACCCTCATTCTTCATCCTTAACTATGACCTCTGACCTTGGTCCTGACCCCCACCCTCCCTAGGGGCAAACCTATGCCTTCTACTTTGTCCTTTTTAACCCTAAATGGCTTAGTATCCCAGGCTTTGCTGATAGTCAGTAAAACCTTTTGAGCTCGGGGCTATTCTCAGAGAGAAGCCCAGTCTGTGAACTGATGGAAGAACTGGGGGACAGCATTACCCTCCCTAACTTTTCCATTCTCAGGAGACCCCAGAGAAATGTTCTGAGTCATGGCAGGGGTCCTGCGCCTGGAACGCTCAGCGAAGAGCAAGTCTCAGAGGGTCCCTCTCTAGGAAAAGAGTGCCTTCCCCGCCCAGCAACTCCCTCACCCTCTATAACCTTTGTAGGACTGGCCAAAACTTCTTTTCTAGGCATACTCATCCCACAAGATTCTCTTACCTGTCCTAACAAATACTTATTTTCTTGGGGTCACCTACATGCAAAAAAAAGTGTTAGAAAGGGGCTAAGCAGGGTAAAGTGAGGAGCGGGAGGAGAGCGCAGCCAGGGACTAGGATTAAACCTGGCAGTGGGACTGGGAGCGAGCAGAAGGAGCAGGGCTCAGTCCACTCCAAACTATCTCTCTGAGGGGACAGGCCTGAGGATCAAGAAGGGCAGTGCCTCAGACAGGAAGGTGAGTGCCTGAGTGCTCACCCTTAAAGAACTTTCAGGTGTCAGGGTTTCATCAATAAAGATCTAACAAGTAATGGAAAAGAAAAATAGTCTCCATCAAAGCACCTTAATTCCAAACCACATAAGATCATTTGTCCATCATGAGAAAAAAAGAGAAAAGACTAGAATATGATTTTTTTTCAAGGGCAATTGGGGTTGACTTGCCCAAGGTCACACTGCTAGTTTTTGTGTTGAGTGTCTGAGGCCCCTCCTGACTCCAGGGCCAGTGCTCTATTCACTACGCCACCTAGCCGCCCCTAGAATATGATTTTTGGAAAGAAAAACCAAACTGTACCCCTTGTATCCTATGCCTAAGCTAAACTAGTACTAATATTAAAACGTTTAAGTGAATATTTTTGATTCCTCATAACATTTCTGATCATTTTCATAAGGAAAATAAAAGGTCTGGCTTAAGCCTTTGATATATGCACATCAGCCCAGGAACAAAAATCAGTGATGAACACTGGGTAAAACCCTAAATCGTTAAATCTATGACCTCCATATAAGATAATTCCATATAAAAGAAGAGAATTCCATATAAAAATTATATAAGGTAAATGAATTAACAGCTGTACTGTTTGTATGTCTGTTTGTTTCGGACCTATAATTTCATGGGTGTAGTGAGCCCTACAGCAATGATAAAATTCTCTCTGCCCTAGAATCTTTTAATCTTATGAATCTGCATAATAATTAAATTAATCATTAGCAGAAGAAGCACGTATGCATATGCCTATATAACAACTAAATTTTAGAGGAAAAAGTAAATTACAAAAGAATCTAGCTAGAAAAATATTAATATTGAGAGATTTCAATACCCCATTTTTGTTATGTGATAAGTCAAATAAAGGCAGCTAGGTGACATAGTGGATAGAGTGCCAGACCTAGAGTCAGGAAGACTCATCTTCATGAGTTCAAATCTGGCCTCAGACACTTACTAACTGTGACCCTGGGCAAGTCACTTAAGCCTCTTTGCTTCAGTTTCTCATCTGAAAAATGAGCTAAAGAAAGAAATGGTAAACCACTCCAGTATTTTTGTCAAGAAAACCCCAAATGGGGTCATGAAGAGTTGGACACAACTGAAATGACTGAACAGTCAACAATGAAAGCTAAATTAAAAGATCAGAGTAAAGTTATAAAATTTAACATAATGCTAGGGAAAAATAGACTTGATATAAATGTGGAGAGAATTAAAACAGTTTAATAGACAATTATCTTTTCTTAATATGTATAAGGCATAAACAAAAAATAGATTAAGCCCTAAGGGAATAAAGAATTTATAATCATAAATTTTTAGATGCTACTTTTATAGATGATGCTATAATTAGAGTAGTCTTAAGGATAATGTGATCAAAAGATTAAATGAGATTTGCTTAAGAGTGATAGGGTCAAAGAAAAAATAATAAAAACATTAAAAACTACGTCAAAGTTAATACAATAATATATTATAGCAAAATTTATGGGATGCAGATAAAGCAGTTCTTAGAAGAAAATGTATTGCCCAAAATGATCATATTTACAGAAGAGAAAGAGACAAAATAAATGAGCTGTTTGCAGTAGGAAATCAGCAAATTAATATACCAAAAATAAACTAAGATCAAAGGAGCATTCATTAACAGAATTAAGGTGAAAGGCAACAATAATAAATGATCAATAAACTATTACCTAAATTCACCAAAAAGAAGAAAAAAGAAAACCAATTTATCAAAACAAAAAAAATGAGGAAAATCATGACAAATAATGAAGAAATAAAGAAATGTATTAAGGTGTATAACATAATTAATCGTGACAAAACTAAAAATATAAGGGATGAATATTTGTGCAAAAGAGGTTGTTGAACCAGATGCTCCCCAAAATCAGTTGAATGTATTTCTACCCTTAGAGAATATGAACGTGCCCATTGGCACCTTGTCAAGGGGACAATTAACAACTCTTGATCAGTCTCCAGTGACTCAGGTTGCTTCCAAGATGATTTCCTGGATGAGACTCAAGACAAACTCTTATTGCAAGAACTACCCCTTCATATTGGTTCCTGAAAGTCAATAGACCACTAGAAATTTTGGTCTTTTACAACTTTTCCTTATCCAGAAGACAGGCCAGAGTAGATCCATGTTCTAGGCAATGTGGAAACCTGTATACACGTCATTTCCTCCCAACCCTAGGAACTGGTAGTGGCTGCTTTGGGGTAGATGCATATGGCAGAAGGAGACATATCCTTGCCTATTAATGCTGAGAGAGAACTCAATGTAAAACATTCTCAGATTCAATTTCCTGGATAAAAGAGGTGGGGATTTCAATTCTTGGAGCAGCACGAACTCAAAATCTAGCCTTTTAGCTAAAGAAGGGAAATCTTGGTAACACCAACTTTGGGAGTTATCTTACAAGTAACCCCAAATTCAAATTTCCTAAGTTTGAGAGTTCAGGTATCAGAAATGTGGCCTCTGCAGCGAGAGAAATGAAGGGGACCCTTGATTTGGGGAAGCATGGACTAGACCTTGCCATTCTTTGCCATTACTATGAATGATTCAGATGCTACAAACCCAGTGGGAAAGGCTGGTACTTATTCAAAAACCTCCAAATATGATTGCCTTTCTAGGGGGAATTTATAGATTATTTGAGTGCTGTATTTATTTCTATACATATTGTTATCACGAGTACTTGTACTACAACTGGGTACTCCTTTTGCTTATATTCATGGAAACCTAAATAAGAGCTAAACCTAAGCAATATTTGGAAATTATCCTGGAATAAATTCCAGGAGGGGGGCAAATAAGCCAGAAAGAAAAAAAATACCATATTAGATCAAACTTTAGGACTAGACACAGTCAATGTGAGACCAGAGTGTTGGGGGCCCTTAGCCACAGGTTAAATTACAAAAGTATAACATAATCAAATTGACAAAAAGAGAAATAGATAATCTAAATAAACTAATATCAGAAAAAGAAACCATCTAGGCCATTAATAAACTGTTTTTAAAAACAGAAACAGCAGAACCAAATGTATTGATGAGTGAATGATATCAAACATTCAGAGGCTATTTAATCCCAATGTTATATCAAAAATTGAGAAAGATGACATTATACTAAATTATTTCTAACCAAACATGGTTCTGATCCTCAAATCTAAGAAGCACAAGGCAAAAAAAGAAAACTATAGATGAATATCATTAACAAATATTGAAAATACCAGCAAATGGAATACAGACCACCATAAAAATTATCCCCTGTGATCAAGATGCAGCAATTTTTGAAGTTCAATTGAACATGGAGGGGACTTTGATGTACACTGGGGAGAGAAATACTGAAGTAACAATTTGTCAGTGTCCACCCTCCTCATCACCACTAAAATGTGGTCCACAGGAATTCCCATAATTCTTCCCTTATGTTATGACCAAAGGGGCTTATCATCTTCCTAGTCCTAGAAGTGGACTTCCATTGACGTCAATTGAGATCATATTAATCTACTCATTAGTCACATGACACTGTTGTGTAATCCTGTTCACTTAGGACTCTATGTTCTTCACATGAATTGCTGTCAAGTCGGATCTCCCATGACCTGTACTTCTGCAATGGAGTTTTATAACCTAAGTGCAGGTTTGACATTTAATCTTGTCCAGTTTCATCCCAATTTCAGTACATCCTTCTAGTCTATGGAGATCACTTTGAAACCAGCTTCTATCTCCAAATCTTTAGCTTTTGACCACATGCTTCTTATTGTAGCATCAGAGTTTTGGAGCTAGAATACATTTTATTGGTGATCTGATCCTACCCTTTCATTTTACAGGTGAAGAAACTGAACCCCAGAGAGTGATCTTCCCAAGTCAAATAGATAATCAATGGTAAAGGCAGGTTTTTTAACCTAGGCTCTATGACTCCAAATTCAGTACTCTTTCCATTGTACTTTGATTCTCTTCATTATAAGTAAACCTTGAAGCCATTGAAAAAAATGTGGAAACAAAACAAATCTAAGAACATACTTATGTAGCTGTTAACTTGAGAGCATTCTTGAAATGGGAACAATTTGACCAGTTATAAAACCATGGAGCAGTGCAATAACCAAGAGAAAGGAACAAACATTTATTTTATTTAACTCCTACTATGTTCTGGGCACATACAAATATTATCACATTTGATCATCACAACAACCCTGTGAGGTACAATTATTTTCACCATTTTACCATTGAGGAAACTGAGGAAGTTAGAGGTTAAGTGACTTGCCCAGGGTCACACTGCTAGTAAGTGCCTAAGGATGGATTTGAATTACTGTCTTTCTAACTCTAGGTGCCATGAAGCTGCATCTAGTCAGGCAACATTTCTCTATCCAAATTTACATTTTTCTATCTTTTTCACAAGAATCAGAGTGGGTACACATACACACACACACATCCCTTCACTTCTCAGCAGAGGCAGATTAGGAAAATGTGTTCCCTAACTCAGGTCCTATTTCTAGCAGATGAAGGCAAGAATTAGGACCTCCTACCATGTAAGACCTATCAGATTGGCTAACATGACAAAACAGGAAATTGATAAATGTTGGAGAAGATGTGGGAAAATTGAAACAATAATGCATTGTTAGTGGAGTTGTGAACTGATCCAGCCATTCTGGAGAGTAATTTGGAACTATGCCTAACGGGCTATAAAGCTGTGCATACCATTTAAACTGGCAATGCCATTTCTAGGTCTATATCCCAAAGAGATCATAAACATAGGAAAAGGACTCACATGTACAAAAATATTTATAGCAGCTCTTTTTATGGTACTCAAAAATTGGAAATTGAGGGGATGCCCATCAATTGGGGAATGACTGAACAAGCTGTGAATGGAATGAAATACTATTGTTCTATAAGAAATGAGCAGGCAGACTTCAGAAAAACCTGGAAAAACCTATATGAACTGATACTGAGTGAAGTGAGCAGAACCAGGGGAGCATAGCACATGGTAACAGTAACATTGTACAATGACTAACTTTGATAGACTTGACTCTTCTCAGCAATGCAAGGATCTAAGACAACTCCAAAAGACTCATGATGGAAAATGCCATCCACATCCAGAGAAAGAACTATGGAGTCTGAATGTAGATCAAAGAATACAATTCACTCTCTCTTTTTGTCTGTTTCTTCTTTCTCGTGGTTCTTCTCATTGGTTCTAATTCTTCTTTACAACATGACAAATGTGAAAATGTTTAATATGAAAGTATATGTAGAGCCTATATCAGATTGCATGCCCTCTTGAGGTGAGAAGAGGGAAGGGAGGAGGAGAAAATGTAAAACTTAAAATCTTATGGAGGTGAATGCTGAAAGCTAAAAATAAATTAATTTTAAAAAAAGAATTAGAACCTCAAAGAATAGGCAGTCAAGAAGAAACATCACCTTGGCATCTAAAAGTCACAGAACCAAGAAAACGAAGATTTGTACAAAGAAGAAGGGCCTCTCAAAGGAGGTAAATTGAGTCTTGAAGGGAGTTACAGTTCCCAAGAGACAGAGGTGAAGAGTGAGAGCATTCTAGGTGTGGAGGACAGTTAATTTCCAGCCCTGTAGAAACCTACTTATTTCCAAACATAGGTGTCTGTGTTTTTTATTTCTGAAACTTCATAGCCCATGTCCAAGAGGAGCTCAGATGTTGAGCTCTAAATACCCAACCTGAGATCATACTTTTTCATTCTCCCTGGTCACCACTCTTCTATATGTGAGTGAGAATATTAGAATATAAACTCCTGGAGGGCAAGAATTGCTTCATTTTTATATGTTTATCCTCATTGCTTAGCACAGTGCTTGGCACATAGGAAGTGCTTTAATAATGCTTTTTCATCCATTCATTCACCTTCTCATTAAATTTTTTTTTTTTTTGCTTTTTGGAGGGGGAAGGTAGAGCAATTGGGGTTAAGTGACTTGCCCAAGGTCACATGGCTAGTTTTGTGTTAAGTGTCTGAAGCTGGATTTGAATTCAGGTCCTCCTGATTCCAGAGCCAGTGCTCTATTTACTGTGCCATCTAGCCACCCCTAACCTTCTCATTTTCCAATAATAATGGTGTTGATGATGATGAATAATGAGAGTTCACATTTCTAGGTTTACAAAGTGATTTCCTCACAATAGTTTTGTGATGAGGATGTTGAGACTCAAAGCAGTAAAATGACTTGCCAATGGTCACACATCAAACTTTTATTTTAAGAACCTACTATGTGCCAGGTGCTATGTTAAGCACTAGGGACACAGCTACCAAATGAGAAATCTCTTAATCAAGGAGATTATGTTTTGTCAGGGATGATGGAAATGTAAATAAGTCCGTGCTAAATTTTTTAGCATTTACACATTTACACATATATATGTACAAATATATTTATATGAGAGAAAAAGAGAGAGAAGGAAAGAGAGAGACAGAGACAGAGAACAGCTAAGAAATAAATACAAGGTATTTAGGGCGAGGAAGGCACTAGCCTTTGGAGGCAGGGAAAGAGGGATCAGGCAGCTAGGTGATTCAATGGATAGAGTGAGGACTTAGAGTCAGGAAAACATCTTCCTGAGTTCAAATCTAGCCTCAGACACTTACTAGCTTTGTGACCCTGGGCAAGTCACTTAACCCTATTTACCTTAGTTTCCTCATCTGTAAAATGATCTGGAGAAGGAGATGGCAAACCATTCTAACATTCTGCACACAAAAACATGGGGTCATGAAGCATCAGACATGACTGAAAAGCAAGTAAAAGAGAGAGATCAGAAAACATGCCATGTAGGAGATGGTGTTTGAATAAGCTTCAGAGGCTAGTTCCAAACCCAGATGTTCAAGCACAGCACTCTCATTATCCTTTTCTGAAAACTTAACCCTTGTCTCGGGTGATTTCAAGGAAGAAAAAGAAAGCCTCCAGGTCTAGTCTGGGAATTGGGAACTCAGATCTCCTGGATGGAATGAGCATCACCAGATGGGAGATCTTCCTCCATCCCAGTGGCTAGAGGAGGGAGCCTGGGAAGACTTTGGGTGACAGTCCCTGCGGGGGTAAAGAGAAGGGTGAAAGGTCATAGAGGCCGTGCTCTAGCTCTTCAACCTGGGAGCTTTAAGCATCTCTATCCATTTTCAATTGGGCACAGTCCATTCTTAGCCTGGCTGTGCTTGGCTGCTTCTGGCCCGAGGCCAGGGAACAATATGCTCTCTCCATGGCCCAAAAACAGAAGGAATTGCTACAAGCTATTCAATATCACAAACATTATGTTAGCTGAATGGGTGGAACTAGGGGAAGGATGGGATCTGGGTGTGGGTGAGTTAGAGTTTGCATGTGAGAGGAGAAGAGGGTTCCTGGAACAAGGAATTTGGAGCAGAATTTCTGACTTCTTCCATAGGACTGACCCTGGACCTAGCTCAAATAGCTTGGGAGATAGGGAATAATAATCATCACACCTCACATTTTAATAGCTCTTTACTGTTTACAAAGCACTTTCTCCACCACAACTCCGTAAGGCAGGCAGTATCAATGTTTATCACCCCCATTTTACAGATGACAAAACTGAAGCTCTGAGAAATTATTTGCCTGCAGTCACATAGCTAGTAAGAGATCATGAGTCAGGACTGGAAGCCAAGTCCTATGCCTCTCAATCTATTGTTCTCTTTACATGACATTGCCCACCACTAAGGACAGGCTTCTTGCTCTCCCCTGTAGTAAAGGGGAAAGAGCCACTGTCCCTGGGGTCAGGGACCTGGGTTCTGATCCCACCCCCAACATTAAGCAGGTCACAGCTTCCTTGGGCTTTTGAGGGAGTTGGACTCCATTGCCCCTGAGGTTCCTTCTAGCACTAGATCTAAAAAACCATGCAATCTTGCTGCAGCCAATGTCCAAAGCATCCCTTTGTTCAAGTCTTACATTTTGAGGAAAAAAAGTAACGAAAATGTCCAACTTTAATCCCAGATCAAAAAAGCTACCTCTTGAAGTGAGTCCAAAGAGGACATGAAGACCATGGGATTAACAGAAAAAACTTTAACCCTAACCCTACCCCTTCCAGGTCTGGGGTTTTACCTGTTCCTGGGGTCTCAGACCTTCTGTCCTCACGTTGATGAGATAATTCAAGATTATCTTTGTCTCCGGGAAAGTAAGGAATGTTTTGTGTCTCTTCCTATATTTATTTTAATTTCGAATGGACCTGTTTTCATCCGTCAATGTAGAACAGCAACTGTTCTGAAAAGAGTTTTCTTAGAGAGAAACAGGAGTTGCCATGAGCACTGAGACTTAAATGAATTGCCCAGGGCCTCACTGGCCAGATTGGGACGAGATCATCCTGACTCTGAGGCTAGCTGTCTACCAAGCTGCCTCTCCCATAGAACACACAAAATGATTTACAAAGGACTTTCCCAGGCATTACCTCAGGTGACCTTCACTATCCAGAGACGTATGTTGTGCAAGTATTATTATTCCCACTTTATAGGTGAGGAAACTGAGGCTCAGCAAGTCACTGTGGGATATAAAATGAAGGGTGTCTATTCATGAATTTATTGGGTGAGGGGGTAAGCATAGGACCATAAGATTTAAAAGTATAAGGAACAGGGTGGCTAGGTGGCACAGTGAGTAAAGCACTGGCCCCAGAGTCAGGAGGACCCGAGTTTGGTTCTGGCCTCAGACACTTAACACACACACACACACACACACACACACACACACACACACACACAACTAGCTGTGTAACCTTGGGCAAGTTACTTAACCCCAATTGCCCTCCAAAAGGCAAAATAAAAAAAATTATAAGGAACCTTAAACCAGTCCAATCCTCTCATTTTTAAAAAGGGAGGAGAGGAGCTTGGGGGCAGTGAGGTGAAGCAGTGGTTAGAGGGCCGGGCCTGGAATCAGGAAGACTCATCTTCCTGAGTTCAAATCTGGCTTCAGACACTTACTAGCTGTGTGACCCTGGGTAAGTCATTTAACCCTGTTTGCCTCAGTTTCCTCATCTGCAAAACAAGTTAGAAAAGGAAATGGCAGACCATGCCAGTATCTTTTCCAGGAAAACCCCAAATGGGGTCACAAAGAGTTAGAATGATTGAAAAACAACTGAACAACAACAGAGAAACTTGACCTGTCTATCCATATGGTACTTACACCTATTCTCTCCAGGCAGGCTAGTTCATGAGGAAGGAAGGAAAGATAATCACCCAAGGTCATACAACTAGTGCCTGAATTGAGACTTGAATGGAGGACTCGAGTCTCTCTGGATCCAGGTACATTTTCAATATACCCACTGGACTCTGTCTTGGGAGAGGCTTACTCACAAAAGTCTTTGCTTTCAAAGCTCTTCCCCTTTGCTCCCCAGTCCCAATTAGTGGAAGAATAGAGAAATGCCAAAGATACTATTGAGAGCATATTGGAATGGAAAGAACCCTCTGACTCGAGCTCAGAAAAACTGGGTTTCAGACCTGGCTCTGACTCTTTCAGTTATGTGACCTTGAATCGTATTCATACCACCCAACTCCCAGGGTTGTTTGTGAGCAAAGTGCTTCACAAAACTATAAAGCTCTCTAAAACTGTGAGTTATCACTTGAAAGGGCTGTGATGTCATCAGACCCTAGATTTAGAGCTTCAAGGGACTTCAGGGACCATTAACCCCACCTGCCTCATTTTACAGAGGAGGAAACTCATGCCTCAGAATCCCAACCCAAGATCACATCAGTAGCAGGTGGCAGAGCCAGGATTCAAACCAAGCCAGGGTCCAGCTCCAAATCCATCATTATGTCCACTACAAAAGCTCCCTCTGCTGATGTAGCATCTAAGTATTCTATCCCTGGTGTCCTCATGAGTAGCTGAAAGCAACAGGATGGCCCCCAGAATCTTTCATCAAGTGGCTTTATCACTGATGATAAACCTCTCTGTCCTTAGCTGGGCCAATGCATGGACTACAGTGATAGAGTTCATTACTAGATTCCTATTTGAAAATCAACCATTACATATCAGTCTTTTTCTTTTTAATGAACTTCTTGGTTACATGCCTCAGTCAAGTTGGGTTGCTTAAGTTTTCCGTTATGCCCACTGGGCTTTCAATCTTGCTTAAGACATGGAAGACTATGTGTGCCCCACCCCCCACATTGCATGTATGCCTAAGATTGTCTTTGAGAACTGATCAGAATCATTTCCAAGACACAATGAAGCATCACTTTGGCATGCACACACACACACATATTCGCCACAGGTTTATTTTTAATTTTGTTGGCAATAGCTTTTGGAATGTTACAGATGACAGGCAGGAAGATGGTGATAGAAGGAATCAAGGAGCATATCGTGCAGAGGGTAAAGGGAAGACAACCTGGTGGATTCCCTCCCCCAGAAGGTGGGGAGAGGGGGACAGAATGTACCTAAGTCAGAGGAAAAAATCTTGAGTGAGCTGAGCCCTGGGATTGGACCAAGGAGGGCTTCTAAAGCTGGAGGCATGGGGCAGAAGCTGGCAACCCAGCAATAGTGCCAAGCAGATGCCCCCAGCTCTGGCCAAGGACAATGGCCATTTTCTACCACATCTATACCCCATCGCCAAGTCATGAATCAGCCTGCCTGGAGAGAACAAGGATAAGTACTGCACAGATAGACAGAGCACGATACTCTGCTGCCTCTTTTAAAATGAGAGGGTTGGGTTAGGCTGTTTATAAGGTTCCTTCCACCTCTAAATCTTATGGTCCTATGCTCACCCCCTCACCCAATAAATTCATGAATGGATACCTTTCATTTCATATCCCATAGTGACTTACAACTCTAAGACTACAATTCTAAGATACACACACACACACACACACACACATACAAATCTTAATGTTTGAAGTTACTTTGCTTTCTCCAGACCTGCTTTGGCCTCTCCTACCATACCCCCTGAGTAGCAGTGATTCATGATATGAGGAAGAGGGATGGAAGCCAAGTTGTTGCACAAGATCATTGTATCATAGGAAGAAACTGAGGCCAGAGAGAAGAGTGATCTATTCAAGTCAACCTAGGAAGTATGTAGCAGAACTAAGATGTCAAGGGGCCCATTGTGTGGGGAAGGAGGAAGAACTTCCTCCTCTGAGGCCAGCAGAGTGAGGGTGGGGATTATCTTTCTTTTATCTTTGTATCTTCAGCACCGATCATTTTGTTATCTTTTGGTCATATTTCATTCACATCTGACTCTTTGTGACTCCATTTGGGGCAAAGATACAGGAATGCTTTGCCATTTCCTTCTCTAGCTCATTTTACAGATGAGAAACTGAGGTAAATAGAATTAAATGATCCAGGGTCACACAGCTAACAAGGATCTGAGGCTGGATTGAACTCATAAAGATGAATCTTCCTGATTCTAAGCCCAGTGCTCTGTCCGCTGTGTCACCTAACCACCTCAGCACCTAGCACAGTTTTGAACAAAGTAGACACTTAATAGAGCAACTAGGTGGCACAGTGAATAGAGTACCAGACTTGGAGTCAGGAAGACCTGAGTTCAAATCCAGCCTCAGATACTTCCTAGCTGTGGGGTCCTAGACAAGTCACTTAATCCTGTTTGCTTCATTTGCAAAAAAATGAGCTGAAGAAGGAAATGACAAACCACTCCAGCATCTTTACCAAGAAAACCCTAAATAGAATCATAAAGAGCTGGACATGAATGAAATGACTGAACAACCACAAAGACACTTAATAAATGTTTGTCAATTTGAATTCAGGTCTTTAGACCCCAAAATCAGTGTTCTTTTTACTTCTCCATGCTGTCCCCTCCCCATCCCCATCTCCAATTCTGAACCCTCTTCTGATGGCCCCAATGTTTCTGGAATGTGCTTTACTTTCTCTTCAGCATCCTCTGCCTCCCTCCTGTGATGTCTGGCTCCTAGGTTCTGTCCAAACACTCAGGGCTCTTAACACATCCCAGGTTCCTGAGTCCCTCCTGCCTAGGGAGAACCCCATTAGCAGGAGGTGAAGCTAGGAGAACAGTTGATTGCAAACTATATTGTGATTTCCTGGAAAGAACACTGAATTTAAAGTCAGATGATCTGAATTCAAATCCTGACTTTACTACTTCTTGCGTGACCTTGGACAAGGCATTTAATCTCTCTAGCCATCATTCCCCCCTTTAAATTTAGGTGGTTGGACGAGATGATGTTTCAGGTTCTTTCTTGCTATAAAATCCTATAATCTTAGCAATATTCTCACTGTATGTTAGTTTCTTCATCTATGAAATGAGGGACTTGGAAAGTCACTAAACTGTTCATATCCTTTAACCCAGTCATCCCACTTTGGGGTATATATTCCAAGTTCAACAATAAAAAGAAAAGTCTCATATATCAACCAATCAACAAGCATTTACTAAACATCTGTTACTTGCTAGAAACTATCTTGGAGATACAAAGACAAAAATGGATTAATTTCTGCCTTCAAAGAGCTTACATTTTATTGGGAGGAGAGGAAATCACGTATATATAAGTATATACAAAATGACCACAAGGTGATTTGGAGGAGGGCAAAGAGAAGGAAGAGGAAGAGGAGGAGAGACTGAGAGAGAGAGAGAGAATACAACGTATCTAACAAAATATTCATAGCAGCATTCTGTGGTAGGAAAAAATAGGAAACAAAGTTTTTAGCTATTGCACAATGACTAAATAAAGTATGATATATGAATAGAATATTATGGTGTCATAAGAAATAAGGAATTAAGAGAAACTAAAAAAAATATGGGGAGAGTTGGATGAACTGCAATAGAGAAAAGAGTAAAAACCAAGAGAATGACCCATGCAATGATTACAATAATATAAGCAAAACAATACTAAAACATTTTAAAACTCATAATTGCAATAATCAGTCATGATTACAAAGAGAAGGAACATACCTCTCTCCTCTTAACAGAGAGGTGGGGTGACTGTGGATATGGAATATGTGATTGCTTTGTTGGCTGAATTTGGCTCGAATTTTTATTTAAGAGGGAAGATAGAATTGCAGGGGGAAGGGAAATCAATAAATTTGGAAATTATTCTGATTCTTTTAAAAAAGCAAAAATAAAAACTATTAATTGGGGAAGAATAAAATGAAAGGCTTGAGGTAGATGGTCTAAGGTTCTTGTAGGTCTAGATCTTAGGACATTCTTCATCCTTCCAATATACAACCTTAATGATTGTCCTAAACTAGGAATGGGATGAGTCAGGTGGAAGGATGGACCTTGGGGCTAGGCTGAGAATAGGTGTGGGTTCCTACCTGCTAAGAAAGGGTCTCTTCCACTGTACCTGGAACCCTCTGCCCTCCCAACACACACAAGCATTTGTCCAGGTCCCCTTATATAGACAGTCTCCTAAGGGATCCCATCCCTGCAAATACCTTTATGGAAGCTTCCCAGCCCTGGGAGCAATAGCATGGAGAAGATAGTGAGCCTGAGGAAGAAGACAAGCCAGGTGGGCTTCATGTTGCTTCTGGGGGAGAGAATTCAATGCAGGGTTGTGGTTCTACTTATGGTTATATTTAGGGGTGGGGCCTGACCCCAAGATGGCTCCTAGGAGGAGCTGAGCCCCAGCTCCCTTCCCCTCCTATCCTTAGCTTCATCTCCCTTGGAGCCATGGATTAATACTATTCGTTGCCATCCATGTAGTGCCCTAGGCAGGACAGTAAGCACCCAGGCACCCAGCCACAAAACTACTAAAGGCACTTGGCACAAAAGCTAGCCTGATCCCTGCTGGTGATCCCACCCAGACTCTCACTTAGATTGGGAACATGATACAGTAAAAAGAACACTGGCTTTGGGATCAGGGGGCTTGGGTTGGAACCCTGACCGTCCTTTCCCTTCTCTGGGACTTAACCTGCTCACCTGTAAAAATTAGTGAATTTTACCTAAGGTCCTTTCCAGCTCTGCCATTCTATGATCCTATGGTCCCACCCTTCCAAGCCTTAGTAAATAGGAAATTCTAAGCAGCTAGGGATTGCTTGGGGCTGGAGAGAGAAAGCTCTAATTCTTCTTCAAGGAGTCAGGAAGGAGCAGAGATCACTAAAAAAGATTTTGTGATAAAAATAGAAACTCCAAAATCAAGAGTTAGAAAGGATTCCACCTACCAACTAATCCAGCCAATCTCTGAAAAGGAATCTCCTCCACAAAACTTCCCCCACTCACCTACCCATCCACTCACCAAATGGCCATTCAGTCTTTGAGGATTCTAGTGAGGCACCCCATTCCACAAGAACCTGCCTCTTAAGAACTTCCACCCATTTCTCTGAGTTCTGGGTTTAAACAAAACAAGTTTCCAAATAACAACCTTTCAGATATTTAAAGAAACTGAGGCCCACCCCTCCTAAGTCTTCTTTTCAGGCTACACTGCCTCAGTTCCTTCCAATTCTGACCACCACTCCTGGCTCTGCAGTATTCTTTTCTTTTCTTTTCTTTTCTTTCTTTTTCTTTTCTTTTCTTTTCCTTTCTTTTGTCTTCTGTTCTTTTCTTTTCTCTTCTTTCCTTCCTTTCTTTTTATTTCCTTTCCTTTCCTTTCCTTTCTACATAAGGTATCATATCCTTACCTTAGGGTGCTCTGCCCAAAGAGATGTAAATTTTGACCTCTGAAACTTTTTTTTCCTTAGGACCAAACCTTAAAGCCAAATCACTCTGGCCCTCATTGATTGACCAATAGTGGGTCCCAGGTCAAGCCCGACTTGGTCATTATTTGGGCCCTAATTGGCTCAGAGTGGATGTAAATAGCAATTGTTTCTGTTTTGGCCAGAAACCCTGAGAGTCTTTCCCTCCCAGATTTATTTTTTTAACTAGGTAAAAGAGACCATTCTTTGCCTCATTTTGTACATTGCCTCAGTCAACTGAGATCTGGGAAAGACCTTAGCTTAAAAAGGTCAAGGTCTCCCACTGAATCCAGGGCCATCTCCAGTCATCCTGATCTAGATCTTACCACTGGATCCAGATGACTCAGAAGGAGAATGTGAGGCTGGTGCATTTGCACAGCCCTGCCTCACTTAAATCCAATTCAGTTGCATATCATGATATCACTTGCCTGATGCCGTGGTCTCCTTCAGAAGGAGGGACAAACAACAACGAACAACAACCCTAGGGTTCTGTTAGTGACTGATGATGGCATTCCACAGGAAGGAGCAGATGCTGGGTGATCTATCCCACATTCACCGTAGGAGTTCTTGTGCTCCATCCCACTGAGCAGAAAGAAAAGCAGATTCTCTGTGATTCAAAGCAAACAGACCTTGCATCTCCCAGCTCTTTTCCTGGGCAGTCATACAAACTCATTCATCTAAAGTGGGAAGGGTATTGACCCAATGAGAATGAACCACTGGCCCTCATCCTACTGAAAACATTGCCTCTTCCCTGAACTTGTTGTATTTCACTGAGCCCTACTTATGTGATCTGGGCATCACTGGGGCAGCTAGGTGATGCAATGGATAGACAACTGGATCTGGAATTAGGAAGACGCAGGTTCCAATCACATTTTACTAACATTTACAGGAATATTCCTAAGTGTATGCAGTGCTTTACTTTTGGCAATATGCCAATACATAATCAAACATCTTCCTGGAATTCAGAAAGAGAAGTATCCCACTCCCTCATCCCACAATGTCTGCAAACAGTCAAAGGAACGTGGAAACAATAACTGGCTGATCAGCAGGGGCCAGTTTTCAGCTAAGACATATGTGTTGCTTGAGATGTACAACTGTGAGAAAACTCCTTACATTGGTCTCTGGAACTGACTGGGTTTTTGCATAATCTAGGTCCAGAGTTAAGGGTCTCTAAGCAGAAGTAGGGGTGGTCCAGCTTTGCAGCCATGCAGTCTAGGTTCAAACAATGCATTAATATTTTCTCTCAATTCCCACAATTGAGTAAAGTTTTCTCACAAGATAGAAATTGGACTAGACCCATAATGGAATAGAAAGTGTGAGGAATGATTTATCAGAAGTGAAGCCTCCTCAAAAGGGTTGACAGTTTTTTTTTTTTATTATTGAAACACAGTTTACTCCCTTACAGAATAACATCCATAGTTAGTGGACCTTGTAAAACCACACTTTGCAACACAACCTAATCTGTGCACTCTTGTAAAACTTCCCGCCTTTTCTTGTCTCTGGGCCAATTGTGTAACTGCCTTTGTTCTTTGTTGCTGGGGAAGATTCATGAGAATAGATTGTGCCCCCTGAAGACCAGCCAATGGGACAAGGGGAAGGAGGTTAGGGAGGGGGCATATTAGGTTATTAAAAGGACCTTGCTTTCCGGAATCAATTTGTATTTCCCTGACCAGTGCCATTAAAGTGATGAAAGGCGGTACCTGTTCTCATGAGAAAGCAAATAAACTCATTTCTGCTTTCAGATATCTAAGTCTTTGTATTGATTTTTTGGTAGTGGTCTCTGCCCCACACAAGAGGCAACCGAGCTAGCTCCAGAAGTGCGTCACAAGATGACGTCAGTGTGGTTCAATCAATCCTCACTACCAATGGCTAGTCTAATCTCCTCAAATCTCTTCACACTTAGTAGCTTTTTGGGCAAATCAATTAATTTCTGTTTACCTGAGTTTCCTCTACTGTAAAACGGGGATAAAAATAGCATCTACCTCCAAGGGTTAAATGTTTGTAAAAATATTTAGCATAGTAGAAATTACACAAGTGCTTATTTCCTTCCCTCTTCAGACTTTCGTTGTTTTAGTCAGCCTGAGAGGTGGTAATACAACTTGGTTTCAATTAGTGTGATAATACATCCCTGGAATTGGTCACCTGTATTCAGACTCACACTATTTGAGGTTATAATTATGTAAAAATTGGCTACAGCCCAGAGGAAATATTTAGTACAAATTAGAATAATATGACCACTTCATAGGATTCATTGTTCACACTAATCAGGACCTAGCTATATTGTTTGGCATAATTGTGGTATATGAATGTAGTGGAATACCATTGTAGTATAAGAACTGAAAGATAGAAATAAAATTATTTCGGAGAAACTTGGGAAGACTTATATGAACTGATACAAAACAAAATGAGCAGAATCAAGAGAACAATTTATACATCAATATTGTAAATAGGAGGGGTGGCTAGGTGGCACAGTGAATAGAGTACCAGCCTTGGAGTCAGGAGGACCTGAATTCAAATCCAGCCTCAGACACTTAACACTTACTAGCCGTATGACCTTGGGCAAGTCACTTAACCCCAAATGCCCTGCCCTCCCCCCTGCAAACAAAAAAAAAAGAAAGAAAAGAAATATTGTAAATAGGAATCGTTTTAAAAGATTTAAGAACTTCTCTCAACACAGTGATCAACCATGACTCCAGAGGACTAATGCTACCCAACTTGTGACAAAGAAATGATGGGCGCAGTTGGGGAATAACTAAACAAGTAGTGGTATATGAATGTAATGGAACACTACTGTGCTATAAGAAATGAGGAGCAGACTTCATAATAACCTGGAGAGACGTATGCAAACTGATGCTGAGTGAGGGGAGCAGAACCAGGAGAACATTGTACACAGTGTGATGACTAACTTTGAAAGACTGGGCTCCTCAGCAACGCACGGTTAGAAGACAACTACAGAAGACTCATGATGGACAGAGATATCCACATCCAGAGAAAGAACTACAGAGTCTGAATGTAGACTGCAGCAAACTACTTACTCTCTCTCTCTTTTGTGTTTTGTTTTGTTTTGTCCCTTCTTCGTCATTGTTCACTCCATTGGTTATAATCCTTCTTTACAACTTGACTAATGTTTAATATGAAAGTATTTGTAGGACCTATTATATTTGATTACATGCCTCCATGGGAAGGGATGGGGTAGGGGGGTAGGGGGGTAGGGGAAGAAAATTTGAAACTCCAGGGATTGTGGAACTGAATGTTGTAAACTAAAAGTAAATAAATTTTAAGAGAATTAAAATTAAATTTGTGGGAAAATAAAAGAAACGATGGGCTAAGATGCAGAATGAAGTGTGTCTTAAGTGTTGCTTTAAAATGCAAACCTGTGTACCAATTTTTTAAGCTGGACAGGCTCAGCTATAATTGACCTTTAAAATGGACTGACATGATCTGTGCACCACTGTACTTAGATTGGTTTGTACTTTGTTTGGACCACTTAAAAATGAATCTTGATAACTGAGTCAAGAAGACACGGATTCAAGCATTAGCTTTTCAACTTGTGTATGAATTTCTTTTCTTTTTGGATATATGTTGTAAAAAATCATTTTCTCCAGTGCAATATTTGTTAGAAAATGTTCCAGTCATCCTTTGTATAGATTTTTTAAAAATTTAATTAAACAGAAAATCAGATTAAAAAAGAAGATGCAGAATGAGACATATTTTTGGATGTGGCCAATGATAGAATTTATTTTGATTGACTATGATTATACATTATAAGAATTTTATTTTTTTCCCATAGTGGGAGGGATAAGGTAGAAGGGGAAAAAATAAATGCTTGTTAATTGAAAAAAAAAATTAAGAGCATTGTACATAAAACCATTGGGTAGGTAGGTGGCACAGTGGATAGAGCACTTTGTCTAGAATCTTCCTGAGCTCAAATCTGACCTCAGACATTTACTAGTTGTGTGACCCTGGGCATGTCACTTAACCCTGTTTGCCTCAATTTCTTCATCTGTAAAATGAGCTAGAGAAGGAAATGGCAAACCACTCCAGTATCTTTGCCAAGAAAAACCCCAAATAGGGTCACAAAGAGTCAGACATAACTGAAATGACTGAACAGCAACACTAAACCATTACATTTATGATTTAGCTTGCTTTTCCATTTAAGTATATGATAAATTCATAACTTTCAAAAAATATACGGTCATATGTATAGTAGTAGGCAATCATACCCATATATAATTCTATCAAGGGAAGAGGGATTTCTTTATAGGGACATTTGAGAAATAAGGGATTCAGTGTTTCTTTTAGAAAAGAACTTATAGTGAAATGGCCTACTTTTGAGGTGACAAATGGGTACTTGGCATGAAATGGAAAGAACCACAGAAAGTTAGTTCTAGAGGGACCCTTAGAACACTGAACATGGAATATAAAATCTGGAAGGAACCTGGGGAAACATCTAATCCCTCTCCCTTCATTTATAATCAAGGAAACTGAGACCCCAAAAGCTTAAAGGACTCATTCAAAGCCACTTAGGGAGTAAATAACAGAGCCAGGATGGAAGCACAGGCCTTCTGATTTCAAATTCAGTGTGTTTTTTGGTTTACCACAATACCTATGATTTACTCAAGGACCTGCAGCAAAGTTAATGGTGGAACAATGGCTTGAACACCAGGCTACAGATTGCCAGGCTAGAGCCTTTTTCACTACACCAAGGTAGTTGGTTCTCCAGCTGCTGAAAGGAAACTTAAAAAACCTGGGCTCTAGGGAAATGTCTAGGTCACATTGAGGGGCCATTGAGAAGCAAAACCTAAACATACTCAGCTGTTAAGTTGCCAATCAAGCATTCATTCCCAGATGTTATGTGCTACAGCAAATGCCAGAAGGTGCTCTTGTGAGTCGTGGATCTCAGACTTTCAGAGCTGGTTCTGTCTCCGATTTTGTGGCAGGCAATGTTCACCTCATTAGTCTAAGGCTTCGGTGTGGGTTTACCCAGTAAGATTATGGCTCAGACTCCATATGTCCCTTGAGTTCTTGCACTCATCCCATCTCTGCTGCATTCCAGCGAAGATCATTTACAAATGCATAACTGTTTACAATTATTAGGTCATTCTACCTCCAGGCCTTAATTTCCTCTTTTGTAAAATGCGGAGTTGAACTAAATGACCCTTAAAATTTCTTTCAGTGCTGTAGCTATGATTTTAAGATCATATTTAATTATGACAGAATTGGGGAAAAAATACTTCAGTATGCCCCGTAGGAGACTCTCCTCCAAGCTTGCATGATCTGCCTCACATTTAGGGTTCACCATACTTTCAGCTAGCACGTCAAAACTCCATGAATTCAGCTCCTCTTCCCACTTGCTTCCACAGGGAGCTAATAAGGTATTTACCTTGAAGTTTTCCTACTGAAGAGGATTTTCTGTTGACTATGATAGATAGATAGATAGATAGATAGATAGATAGATAGATAGATAGATAGATAGATAGATAGATAGAGATAGATGGATGGACGAATGGATGGATGGATGGATAGATAGATAGATAGATAGATACATAGATAGATAGATAGATAGATAGATAGATAGACAGACAGATAGATAGATAGAGATATATTTCTCTCTCTCCTTCCCCCCATTCTCTCATCATCTGAATCTGGAACTCTCAGCCAAACCCAGGTCTTTCCCATTGTACTGGTCTAGCTATCCTTTAGCTCTCTTTCTCACCAATACAAGAGTAGAGGAATGGATGAGGGTGGGGGGAGATGCTTGTTTATAGAACATAAATGGCCTAGGTCTCTCAGTCCTATCTAGGTAGCCTAAGGAGAAAATAGAGCCACTTTTTAGCCAGGCACTGCTTCCACAAGTCTCTTTCTCATGTATAATCTTTTTTTTTTTTTTGCCTTTTGGAGGGCAATTGGGGTTAAGTAACTTGCCCAAGGTTACACAGCTAGTTTTTTTGTGTGGGTGTTAAGTGTCTGAGGCCAGAACCCAACTCAGGTCCTCCTGACTCCGGGGCCAGAGCTTTACTCACTGCTCCACCTAGCCGCCCCTTCTCATGTATAATTTAGCCCTACTTTTAAAACACCCAACTTTTTGGCTTTTTTTTACCGAACCCTGTCTCCAAAGCCAGAGGAGCATGTAATATCTGAGTTGGGCAGGGATCACAGACTTTCCATTCAGACCTGACTGCCCATTTGGGTTACTTATAAATGCCACATTCCCCCACCCCCATCACTTTGGCTAGGAATTCTGGGATATACTAGTTAGAACTACATATGTGGAAAGTTTACCAACCCTGTGGGCTGGCATAAACTCTGTGTGAAATTTTCTGTATCAGAGGAAGACTGAGCTCCACTTCTCCCTCACTCTGTCTGTAAACGATTCAAAATGTGGCTTTCTGATGTTCTAAAATTAGTCCAACTGCTGTGTGTGCATGTCCTCACCCTCATGGATCTTGGGCTCCAGCTCTCATCATCTCCCAAACACTTCCACAGTTTCCCACCTCCAGCCTTTTGCTCCTACTACTGCTCATTACTATCCTGGAATTCTCTCACTTTCTCATCCACCCTCATCTCCATTTGTTGACAACAATGTTGCTGTCATTTTTTTATTCAGTCATATCCAACTCTTTGTGGCCCCATTTGGTATTTTCTTGGCAAAGATACTGGAGTATCTTCTCCTGCCTTGCTATTTCCTTCTCCAGTTTATTTTACAGATGAGGAAACTGAGGCAAACAGGGTTAAATGACTTGCCTGGGTCACACAACTAGTAAGTGTCTGAGACCAAATTTGAACTCAGGAAGATGAGTCTTCCTGACTCCAGGCCTGCACTCAATTGACTATGTCACCTAGCTGCCCACTGACAACATACCCATCCTTTAAAACCTAACTCAGGTATCATCTCCTCCACTGAGCCTGTCTTGACCCCTTCCTCCTCTGACCTCATAGCACTTTGTACTTCTTTTATGAATTATGATAGCCCTAATATCTACCAGAATTTCCCCACAACATTGGTGAGGCTCATCCTTCCTTCTTCCCTCCTGCAACAGGGACTATTTTCCCCAAAGGAGACAAAGCTGACCTGGGATCTCACTGGCCCATTTCTCTGACACAACTTTCAGACCACCTAAAGACATTAAAAAGTCCCACCCATGTGCAGTTGGCCCCTCTGGTGGATTTCTGAAGACCACCCCAGTCACCATGTCCTTTACCACATCCTGCCTTGATGATCAGACAAGTTTCCATTCGGAAATGAGAGAGGGTTTGTTCAGAGAATCTACCTGCCATTGCATCTTTGCTGCATATATATTTTTGCTGCCTTAGGGTAAAAAAAAAACTCTCCTTTTGTTGACTATACAGCAACTTACAAATACCTCATTTTCTCCCAACATTGAACTTGATGAATATCACAAGCACCTCCAACAAGAATCTATCACATTCAAATTTGTATTACATTTATCTGCATATATATCTCTTCCCCCTTTATAAAAGCTAGATGATCTCAAAGGTCCCCTCCAGCTCTAAATCTAATTATCCTATGAGATATTTGTTTAATGAAAGAATAGATCTGAGCATATGATAGTAAGTAGTCACATTATTTTTTCTGGCTTCTGTGATGCTTGTCTTTTTATTGTTAGGGTGTTCCCATCTTCTGCTCACATTTTGAATCATAGAAGACCTAATTCATTCTAGATATTATTGTTATTACTGCTAACAGTAGACACAAAAGCTCTCCTCTAATGTCTTATTATGACTTGGAGGTGACCAGAGGGTCCCTAGAATCATGGCCAAGCTCTAACAGATCCTAGCAGGAAGGAGAGGTTTCAAATACAGAAATGTTGATGGACTGGACCTATTGTCCAAAGTCAGACTAGGATACAGACAAGGGAGGGGGAAAGTGATGCACAGACTCAGCGATAGTGTGACTCTACTGGAGTACTAGAGTCTTGACCTTCCAACAAGAGAGTCAGTCATAAGCATTAATTAAATGTCTTCTATGCACCAGGCACTAGGGGCTGAATGTCTCTAGAACTCTGATGGCCTCTTACCTTAAGTGAGACAGTGCACCCTAAAGAGAACCCAGGGGGTTCTGGGAAATAGGAAGAAGGAAGAGATACCCATGCATCACTCCCACTCCCCAACTCTAGCCCTAGGAGATGCCGTGTAGATAAGAGCAGAGGAGCGCCTTAGCAAGAGAAACATTGTGGTAAAGTAGAAGTGTGTGAGAGGGAGGAGACCTGAGTCAAGTTCCTTGCTATTTGTATGACCTTGGAAAAGTCACTTCCATCCACAGAGCAGATGTTTAATAAATGGAATAGGGGAAATAATAGTAACAGTTCACATTTATATAGCCTTTGAGGTTTACAAAAAGCTTTACCAATATTGTCTCATTTTGTCTTTAAAACAATCCTGGGAGGTATGCGAAAGGATATTTGTGTGGGAATACTGTGAGAAAATTATTTTGTGAACCATAGAATTGTGAACTGTTAATGATTAAATTTGTGCTTATTAATAATGACCATATAAAGGGTATTAGACACTTGCAAACTGGACAGATGTTGAAGCCTCTCTGTTTCTCTGTCTGTCTCTCTCTCTGTCTCTCCCCCCTCCAGGTGACTTTGTTGAGGGCCTGAATGTTTGTTCATTGTTCTCTTAGAAACTACATTTCCCTGAAGCCTGAGTATTAGCTTAGTATCTTTCAGTGCTCACCAGTTTAAAAGGACAGGATTCTCATAGTGGAATGAGATATGGACTATGTGATGGAGACAGAGAAAGAGAAAAAGGAAATAGAAGGCTTTCCCTTCAACTGAACCTAGACCGATCCAGTGTTAACAGACCTGGGCAGAGAAGTGCCTGCTTGAGTTCACAAGATGAAACAAAAAAAAATTCTGCAATGCTTCAAAGTTCCCATGCCAAGTCATGCCTTCAAAGGCATTGAGGTTTGTGCATTTGCCAAGCTAGCAAGTCTCTAAACCCCTTCCTATTCCCTAATTTTCAATTCCATGTGTAAACGCAAGTTTGGGGAGTGAAAAGGAGAGATCAGAGAAGTGGTGCAGGGAAGCTTTTCACAGACATTCATTTCTTTACCACAAGTGCCATGATTGAAACTGCCTGTGTCCCTCTCCTACCATACAGAAGATATGTAGCTTCCAATCTCTGGAAGGTTTGGAAAATGAGCAGCCAGAGGGCTTGCTACTTAATTTTACTATTTTTTGCTTACCTTGTATTCTATTTTAGTTAAATATCCTTTGGTTTCCTATGAAGTCATGATTTATTCTGACTTTTTTGGAGAGATTCAGTAAAAACAGGAATTTGTGAGCTAGAGACAGAAATAGATGATGATGTCCAGCTTGACATAGACCTGGGAACAACCAGAAGACTGTTAGTGGATTTAGTTGCTACCTTAGGAAACAGGGATTCTAGATAAGGAACAAGATTGGTCAGCATCTCATCATCACCACCACCACCACCACCACCACCATCATCATCATCATCATCTCACATCTCTAGAGTACTTCAAAGTTCATAAAGTGTTTTTTTCTCAAAATAAACTCATAAGGTTTACAGTGTACATATTATTACCCTCATTTTTCAGATTCCCCTGAGTATAAGAAGGAATTGAGGCTTAGAGAATGCAGTTAGTGGCAGGAGCCAGAGTCAGAACCATTTCTCTTAACCCCATGTCCATCATTTCTTCTATTGCAATATACTATGAGCTATTGATGATTAAGTTTGTGCTTGTTAATAATAACCAGATCAAAGGTGTCAGAATCTTGCAAACTGGACAAATACCGAAGCCTCACAAGTCTTGCTTCTTGGCTTCACAGGAACATGAAGATGGTCCCATAAAGTGGCTTACCTAGATTCACATAGCTAGTAAGTGGCAGAACCAGGGTTTAAAACCTTTCTTGACTCCAAGTCCCATATTCTTTACACTAAACCCATTCCAATTCTTTTAAAAAATTCTCATAGGAGTAAGAGGCAGTAGAGTATGGTGAAAGGATTTGGAATCAGAGGACATGGAGACAAGATGACCAATGGCCACATATTGAAGTGGTATGGGAATTGAAGATATGTAGGGGAAAAGAGGCTATCTCTTAGGTAACTAAATACACTATCATATCATCTGTATCATTCCTCATTTCTTATAGCCCAATAGTATTCCATCACATTCATATGCCACAATTCATTCAGCCATTCATCACTTGATGGACATCCCCATCCAAGTTTCCAGTTGTTTGCCACCACAAAAAACAAACAAAAAAAAAACCAACTGCTATAAATATTTTATGCTTGATCTCTTCTGGGTTTATGCCTAGCAGTGATACAACTCAGTCAAAAGACATTCATTATTTAGTGTAAAGCTTTAGTATATAATTCCATAGCTTTTGTATATAGTGTGTATATACATATATATATATATATAGTATATAATAGCTTTTGAGTATAATTCCAAACTGCTTTCCAGCCTGATTATATCCATTCAGAGGTCCAATGGTACATCAAAATATCCCTTTTCTCCCACAAACCCTCCAACATTTATTATTTTCTCTTTTTTTGGGGGGGGGTCATCTTTGCCACTTTGGTAGATATAGAGGAGAATCTCAGAATTGCTTTCTTTTTCATTTCTCTAGTTAGTCAGTCAGTCAATAAGCATTTTTTCAGTGTCTACTATGTGCCAGGCAGTATACTAGGCTCTGGGGATACAAAGAAAAATAAAAGATAGTCCCTGTTTTATAGGAGCACTTTGGAGCATTTTTTCACATTGCTTTAGATAACCTGGGTTTCTTTCCTTGAAAAATGACTATTCATATCAATAGACCATTGATCAATTGGGGAATAGCTCTTATTTTTAAAATTTGAATGAGTTCCCTATATATCTTGGAAAGTAGATCTTTCTCAAAGAAACTTTCTGCAGATATCTTTGCTTTAATTCCCTCTCAATTTTAGCTTTGTTGAATTTGTTTGCTAGTTTTGTGTAACCAAAATTATCTGTTTTCTTTTCTGCTATCCTCTCTACCTTTTTTTGGGTTGTGAAATATTTTTTATTTAGACATATCTGATAAGTAATTTTCCCCACATTTTTCTAATTTGTTTGTGATGTAGTTTGCGTGTTGATGATGCGACCTAGATTTTATGTCTATGTCACAAACCTATTTAGAGCTTTATTTTGTCTAAGATGTTAGGTGCTGGTCTAAATTCAATTTTTCCATGCTGCTATCAAATTTCCCCAGCAATTTTTGTCAAATAGTGAATCCTTCACCTGGGAGCTTTGTGTATATTTGTTTCTATATGTTGTGTACCTAGTCTGTTCCACTGATTTTTTTTAAAATCTCTATTTTTTTAACCAGTACCAAAATTGTTTTGATACTAAGCTTTTGTAGTTCTTAAAGGTAATCCTTTGGTATTTTGATTGCTATGGCATTGAAAAAGTAAATTATTTAAGGTGGTATTGTCATTTTTATCATATTGGATCATCCTCGCCATGAGCAATTAATGTTTTTCCAATTATTTAGGTCTCTCTTTTTGTAAGCAGTTGTTTATGGTTATATTTATAGAGTTTTGTGTATATAGTGAAAGGTAGACCCCCAAGTATTTTATATATTCTATAGTACTTTTAAATTCAGTTTCTCTATCTCCTCCTACAGGGTTTTAATGATTTTACATACAAATGGTAATGATTTGCATGGATTTTTTTTGTCCTGCAAATTTGCTGCAGTTGTTTATTATTTCAATTAATTTTTAATTGACTCTGTAGGGTTCTTTAAATACACTATCATATTATCTGCAAAAAGGGATCATTTTGTTTCTTCTTTACCCATGATTATTCTACTACTATATCAAATAGAAATTACGACCCTCCTCATTTCCTCTTACTGTGCCCAAGCTAGAAGTGGGTCTTTGAATATCTTTTCTAATCTTTAAGGGAAATGGAATTTTTAAATAGTAAATATATATGTTTATACATATGCATGTATATATGTATGTGTGTATGTATCTATATCTGTATATTTTTTCTCTCTCTCTCTCCCCCCCCATCCTTGTGTTACGGAACCTGGTAATATGACCCAAATATACCTCTTAAATGGACCTAGAACCAAACCAAAGATCCAGAGGCTAAAGATGGCCTCTTTCCCCCTACATATCTGCAATTCCCATACCACCTCGATATATGGCCATTGGTCATCTTGTCTCTACGTCCTCTGATTCCAAATCCAATTTTCTTTCACTATACTGTCTCTTACTTCTATGAGAATTTTTTGTAAGAATTGGATTTGGTTTAGTGGGAAGAATAATGAACTTGGGGTCAAGAGAGAAGGTTTTAAACCCTGGTCCTGCCACTTATTATGTGAATCTAGGTAAGTCACTTTTCTTCAACCTCAGTTGCCTACATGAAATTCCTCTGATTGCTCCGCAGTGAACAGAGCTGCCTCTGAGATGATTGGTAACCGAGAGTCAGGGAGGACACTCTTTAGAAGAGTTGACTTTTCTTCATGATCATAAAATCAAACTGTGAAACAGTTTATGTTCTTTTTTTCTTTTTAAGTGTTTTCTGACTTGGATTGCCAGTGAAGCTTGAGGTGATAGACCTTCATTGGAAATTCAAGGGTGTTCCCAGCATTCTCCCTACAAGTTAAGATTGTTCCATCTCTACCTTCATACATAGGTCGGCACTTTGTAGTCTCATCATAAAGACTGAGGGACTTATTAAATTGATCAGTGGTTTTCCTGATTACCCCCCTTACAAGTAAGGAAACTGAAGTTCAAAGCCTTTTCTAGCCTCCCTCCCTCCCAAGAAGCAGACAAAGGGTGACTTTTAGGAAAGGCATATGGTAAGCAGCCTGTGCTTGCCCTAGTAGTAAAAGGAGACTTCATAAAAATTGAGTTTCTGGTCAACTTATTCTGCCTTTTTTCCTTTTCTAGTTGCAAGTCAGATATTATAGAGTTTCTGAAAAGGAATTTTTTTCATGACTTTAGGGTTACCTTATGAGTCCAAGAGCCAGAAACCAGCTTCCAAGAGGGAGCAAATTTCCTCAACATCATGTTTTTGGATGAGGAAAAGGGTCACCACCAGATCATGCTGCAGTTGAAGGACTAATGCCATGCTTCAAGGAGGAACATGAGGTCTGAATCTTTCCAGCCTTGCTACCACTGTGAATTGTGGGGATGGTGTAGGTCCAAGGTGAACTGGAAATATTTGTTCAGTAGTCCCTCAAAGTGTCTTCCTTCCAGTGGGAATCTCATGGACTTTTCAAGTGCTTTATGTTTCTGTATTTGTTCATGGGCTCCTGTGAGTCCTTTGCTACTCATGTATTGTCTGTGGTGAGTGAAATAAATAATACATGCATATTACACTTTGAATGTCTATATGAGAGTTGGAATCCTGTTACCCATTAGGAGGAAAACCTACAAAGGAACCATACTTCAGCTTTACTCTGAATATTTCTGCAAAGTAAAATGCTGAAGTTGGAGCATGAATAGGAGAGAGAAAATAATCATATTGGGTTAGTGCTCAGTATTGAATGCAAACCTTGTGAATCGAGAACTTAGGGGAGGCCCTGGGCTATTAGTAATACTTGTAAAACAGGAATAAAAATGGATATGTTATCTACCATATTGATTCACTGCAATGGAAGTTGGCAGTCAGGCTGCTCTCACCCTCATCTTACCCCCTCCAGCTTTAAGCACAGGGAAGATCAAAGATTCTCCCAGGGTCTACCTGGAACTATTTGAGACCTGAGAGGGCCAAAGCTGAGTCCTGGGAGCTGTCCAGGAGATACTCAGATAGTTTATACCGGTAAGTCTTAAAGTGCTAGATAAACAGGAGTCATCATTGTAATCCAAGAGAATTTGTCTTGCCTTTTTGCTTTCCTCTGAACATGGGAGATGAATCAGATTCCCTGAAGAGAGATAAGAGAGTCTGGGGATGACTGAGAGTCAGATAGAGGTACAGTGGTGCCAGGATCAGTGCCGCCTAGAGCCCAAGGGACCATGGAGAGAGTCAGTCAGTCAACAAAACTCTATTAAGCACTTACTCTTTGCCAGGTAGTGTGCTAAACGTTAGGGACACAAAGAAAGGCAAAAAATAATCCCTGCCCTCAAGGAGCTCAGAGTCTATTGGAGGAGACAACATGCAAACTACCATGTACAAATGATCTAGACCAGAGAACTTGCTGATAAATCCATAGAGGGAGCTTCTAGAGCTGGATCAGAGACAGTAACTCAACCAAAGTTAGCGCAGGCTCCAAGAAGAGATCCAGAGCTGTTGGCACTGTCAGTTAATGTGAATTCCTTCCCTTGGGCTGCTTAGCTGAGAAAGTTGGTTTCCTTTCAGGTCCCTGACTCTGAAGTGGAGAGTGGAAGCAAATTCCTCACCATTTCCCTTACCTTCCTTTTCTTGTCCAGACTCAAGGAGGTTAGACTTTCCCTCTGTTCCTTTTCCTGGAGCCAATGTGTGCGAATGGGAGGGCAATGGGAAGGCTGGAGGTGAATGTCGCCATTCAGGAGTATTTGGTCTAGTTTCCTTTTCATTTAGTCTATGTACAAAAAAAACTATATGATCACAGCATTCTAAGTCTCTGAATCTATGATTTCAATAGAAAGTGAACTGACAAAGTAAAATCCAAAGATCAAGTAAAAGTTATGACTATAGAGGTAGCTAGGTGGGGCAGTGAATAGAGCACTAGTCCTGGAGTCAGGAAGACCTGAGTTCAAATGCTACCTCAGACACTTGACACACTTACTATGTGACCTTGGGGAAGTCACTTAACCCCAATTGCCTTGCCTACCCCTCTCCAAAAAAAAAAAGTTATGACTATATAGAGAAAGCAAATTCCACATTTCTAGCATTGTTTCTAATAACATTCCATTTCATCCCATAAATTAAATTTGAACCCAGCCAGCAAAGGATTAATCAAAGTTGCTTTAGCACCACAGATCCACGGACTTTTTGTAGAAGTAAGAGCCTATGTTTGTAAGGTAAGCAGCCTCTACTATCTTTCAGAAATACTTTAGCCTCTTAGAAAAATGGTTAGCTAATACATGCAAAAGAATACAAATAAGAAAGAGTATGACAAGGCTGGGGAGGCAGCACTTAGACCATCCAACCAAAGGGCCCCATGCTGGGGCTAGCATTGTATTAGAATCAGAATCACAGAAGTAAGACTGGAAAGGACCACAGAGGTGACCTATCTCGAAGCCTTCATTTTGTGGATGATGAAACAGGGACCCAGTGAAGTCAGGTGGTCTGTCCAAAGTCACCCAGGTAGTGTCAGAGGAAAGATGTGAACCCATGTTTTCTTGACTCCAGAACCAGGGCTTTTTCTATTGACCTACATTGCCTCCCTATTAATAGTAGTAGTGACTTCTGCTGCTCCCCCAGAAAACCTTTAAGCTTCCATCCATGGAATGTAACCTTTTTAAAGGTAGAGATAATTTCATTTTTATATTTGTATCCCCAGCATCTAACACAACTCCTAGTACACAATGAGTAGTTAATACTGCAAATGCTGCTAGGATTGGGTAAGAGTATGCTAGAATTGAATAAGAGTAAATATTAATTTCAGGTACCACAAGGACTCTAAACAAAACCTTAATATACATAGGTTCTTTCTGGTCCCATTTCTTTATTCCTCAGATCTCAGGGTCATTTAATCTCCCACTGGGATGGGTGGTAGGGTAGGGTACTGAATGTCTCTTGGACCACTCCCAGGACTAGGACTTTGGCTCTCCCAAGTCTCAATTATATGACTAAACAGATCCTGAGAGTGTCTCTGGTCTTTCTTGTGCCTGGAACTACAGGGGGTAAAGTGAGGGTGAGAGCAACCTAACACTGCCAGCTTCATAGTTGGGGACCTGGGCACTCACTGTCCCACTCTGGGCACTGCCCCAAGGATATCATAATGGTCCACAGACCTGAACCCCTGGGGAGATGGAATTCTCAAAAGAGCTTGACCCCACTGCTCCCAAGGGCCACCTAGAGATAAGCTCCCCCCTCTCTCCCTCTCCAAACCTCTGACCTAGGCAGACCTCAACTGCTCTCCCTTAGCAAAGTCATGAAGCTCATTTGGTCCCACCCCTTCCTCATCTTCCTTATAGTCTTCAAGGTTCTGCCCCAGATGTGACAAAAGAGTAGAGAGGAGGTCCAAGGAGAGATAGACTGCTGAGTCCCCAGACTCATACAAAAAGAAGACCTGGGCCAGTCCTGTGGTGTCGGAGGGCAAGAGACTAGGGAATAGAGAGGAGGACAAATTCTGGGCCTGCAAAAGGCCTTCTTATATCCAGATTCCTAGACCTGCTCTTAGCTCAGCCTCCTGCCACCTCCAGGCTCTCTGTAAGCAAGGTAGTCCAGGGAGCCCAGGTGGTGTCCAGCACCCAGGATTTGGGGGCAGAACATAGGACCACAAGCTTTATGGCAACAGCCATAAAGGGGGCAGGTATCAAGGCCAAGCACCAGGAGTGGGCAAACCAGGATGCTGATTCTGCAACCTTCCTTGTCACCATCATGGTCATCACTTCTGCTGTCCTCAGGATAAGGTGAAAACGAAGGTTCATTGGAGGGAGGTGGTATTTAGGCTGAGGAGAAGACAATGAATTTCATACCAGTCTAATAACGCATTTTTCAGTGGGTATGAGGGTAGTGAAGGGGCTGGAGGGGGTGCTTAGGGTTGTTCTCACATACACTATGGTACCTGTCTAGCCTGTGTGTATACCTTCAGCCTAGCACCTACAGTATGCCACACACCTAGGCTTGTAAGAGAGACCCTACGTGAATTTTTCAGGTATATTTAGGGGGCATATGTAGTTTGACACAATGAAAAAACCCTTGACTAGGGGTCAGACCTGAGTTTGATTCGCAACACAATAGCATCCTAGTTGGGTGACCTTACTCAGTCATTTCAGTCATTTCCCCTTTGAGGCTTTGGCTTCTTTATCTGTAAAATGGGGATGAAACCCTCTGCCTTACCTCCCTCCCAAGGCTGTGGTAAGAATCAGGTAAAGAAATGGATCTGAATATGCTTTGAGAACATAAAGCTTTAGGAAGATATGAGCTCTCATAATTAAGGAGCAAGGGTGAGGGCCACCTCCATTCTTCCTGAAGGAGCTCCAATGTCCTGGAAGTTCCTCAGTGGCCTTTTCTTCCTGCCAATATAGATCAGAGACCCAGGCCTGGAAATTACTTGGAGGTTATTATCTCAGCCAAATCCCTCATTTTACAGGCAAGGAGACCTTGGCCTGACGCTACCAAGGTAGCAAGTGTCTGAGATGCGATATGAACCTACCTGCTCTTGCTGTTTCCACTAGACCACGTTTCCTCCCCTGACACAAGGGCAAACACCCCAAGGCTTGTGTTGGGAGGAGGGAGGGAGTAAGGTGTTCTAGAGATAACAGTTAATGTGGAGGGAGGGAGAGAGAGAATAAGCATTTACGCAGAGCCTACAGTGTACCAATTCCTAAGCACTGTTTACAAATATCTCATTTAATGATAATAATAGCCAATATTTATATAGTGCTTACTCTTGTGCCAGGCACTGTGCCAAACACTTTGCAATTATTATCTCATTTGATCCTCACAAAAAAATCTGGGGCATAGACATTATCATTGTATCCATTTCACTAATGAGGAAAACAGAGTGACTTGCCTAAAGTCACACAGCTAATGAACTTTTGAGGCTTGGATTTGAACTCAGATCTTCCTGACTCCAGGCCCAGCGCTCTATCCATTGAGCCTCCAGTGCCTCATTGTGGGTTTTGTCTGTCATGAGCCTCAAGGGCCAAGACAGCAGCAAGAGCTCCAGGTCAGATTTCCCTCCAGAAGCTTGCACGGCCCCATCTTAACACCAAGTTCACAGTCAGGAAGCAGATGGAAAGAATGAGCAAACAAAAAAGGGAACCCACCATAAATAGCATAAAGACACAAATGCAGCAGAAAAGAATGACTCCCAAACTTCTACAAGCAGTGTCTCAGAGCAAACTCAGCTCAAGCACAAAGTCAGCTAGAATTCTTGAAAGAGATGAAGCAAGAGTTGTAAAAGTTTTTATAAATGAAATGAGGCTGATTGAGGAAAAAATGGAAAAGAAATTAGAAATGTGAAAGAAAAAATTGGAAAGGGAAATGAATAGTTTGGCACAAAAGGTAAAAAACCTCATCCAGGCAACAAACTCCCTGAAAGTTAGAATGGACCAAATAGAATCCAATGATTCCATGAGACAATAAAAACTACTTTTTAAAAAGTCAAAGACAGGAAAAGGAGAAGAAGGAGGAGAAGGAGGAAGAGGAGGAAGAGAAAGTTTAAGGTACCTCATAGCAAAAATAACTAACCTGGAAAACTGATTGAGGAGAAAAAAAATTTAAAGTCATTTGACTGCCAGAAAGTCATTAAAAAATAACTTAGACTCCATATTTCAAGAAATCTTAAAAGAAAACAACCCACATCTCTTAGAACCATAAGACAAAGTAGAAATAAAAAGAATCTATCAGGCACCTCCTGAAAGAAAATCCAAAATGATAACTCCCAAGAACTGTTGTTAAGTCATTTTTCAATCATGTCCAACTTTTTATGACCCCATTTGGGGTTCTTTTGGCAAGGATACTGGAGTGGTTGCCATTTCCTACTCCAGCTTATTTTACAGGTGAGGGAACTGAGATAAACTGGGTCAAGTAACTTGCCCAGGGTCACACAGCTAGTAAGCATCTGAGGCTGGATTTGAACTCAGGAAGATGATTCTTCCTGACTCCAGGCTTGTCCCTCTATGCACTATACCACCTAGCTACCCCAGATCCAGAATTTTTTAGTTCAAAGATAAAATACTCCAAGCAACCAGAAAGAAATAATTAAAGTATGTAGGAGTCACAGTCAGGATTACATATGATTTAGAAACCACTACTATAAAGGACCAGAAAACTTAGAATATGATATTTCAGAAGGCAAAGGATATAGGTTTACAGTCAAGAATAACTTACTCAGCAAAACTGAGTATAATCCTACAGAGCAAAAAGGATCTTTAATGAAATAGAAGGCTTCCAAGTATTCCTGGTATGTGTGTGTGTAAGAGAGAGAGACAGACAGACAGAGACAGACAGAGAGACAGAGAGAGAGAAAGACAGAGACAGAAACAGAGAGACAGAGACAGAGAGAGAGACAGAGACAGAGATAGAAACAGAGAGAGAGAGAGAGAGAGAGAGAGAGAGAGAGAGAGAGAGAGAGATGCATAGAAACTTTAAATTTTAAATACAGGAGATTGTTGTAGTGTTGTTTCATTCATGACTCCACTTGGGATTTTTTAAAGTGGTTTGCCATTTCCTTCTCCAGCTCATTTTACAGATGAGAAACTGAGGCATATGGGGTTAAGTGATTTGCCCAAGGGCCACACAGCTAATAAGTATCTGAAGTCAGATTTGAACTCATGAGGATGAGTCTTCTTGATTTGAAGCCCAGTTGCTCTATCCGCTGCACCACCTAGCTGCCTGTAAACCCAGGAGGTAGGAGAAACATTAAAAGGTAAACACAAATGAACAATTTTAAGGGACTAAACAAGGATAAATTGCTTATGTTCTAATATGAGGAGATGGTGCATGTGTACCCTCTGAACTCTATCATCACCAAGGATCATAAAGGTAGTATAATGAAAGAAGGTCTAAGAATAGTTGAATTGTATCTTGATGATCTTAAAAGAATAATGGAAAGAGGTGAAAAGGAATATAGTGAGAAGGAAGGGAGAGAGAAAGCCCATAAGAAACTATCCATCATAATCAGGTTGTGGAAGTAGAAGTCTATACAGAGAAGGAGGAGAGGGTAGGGGGAGGTAGTATCCACCACCCCACTCACCTGAGATGGTACAGAAATATATTTCACTCAATAGGGAAATGAGAAAAGGGGAAATTAAAAGGTGGTAAACTGAAGAAGGAATTAAACCCAGGGAGAAGATAACAAGCGTTTATTAAGCTCTACTTCTCATTTGCTTCTCTACTTGGTCTCAACTCAATAGAACAAGGTGCTCCCATGCTCCCTGGGTGCCCTGTATAGTAAGTCCTTAATAAATGTTTATTGAATATTACTATGTTCCAGGCACTGCACTTTACAAATATTATCTCATCTGATCTTTACAACAACCCCGGAAGGTAAGTATTATTATTATCTCTATTTTACAGATGAAGAAACTGAGGCAGTGACTAGGTGACTTGTTCAGGGTCACAGAACTAGGAAATGTCTAAGATTGGATTTGAACTCAGGTCATCCTAACTCCAGGCCCAGCACTCTATCCACTGAGCCACTTAACTACCTCTTCACTAATCCTAAGCAAAAACAAAAACAAAAACCAACCAACCCTCTCACTAAGAATTTACAAAAATATTTTATGGCTCTTTTTGAGGTGACAAAGAATGGGAACCCAAGGGGGTAGCTATAAATTGGGGAATGGTTGAACAAGTTATATTACAAAATTGTCATATGATGCTGTTGTGCTGTTCAGATGGGTTCAGAGAAACCTAGGAAGACTTGTATGAACTGATATAGAGTGAAGTGAACAGAACCAGAAAAACAACTTATACAAAGACAACAATGTGGTAAAGAAAAACAAAACTTTGAAAGATTTAATAACTCTCATCAATATAATGACCAACCACTATCCCAGAGGACTAATGATAAAATATGCTACCCACTCCTGATAGAGAAATAGTGAGCTCAAGTAAAGATTGTGACATTTTTTTTTGGACATCACACAGTGTGGAAATTTGTTTTGCTTGATTATATATGTTTGTAATAGGGGTTTTGTTTTTCTTTTGTTATCAAATGAGGGAAACAGAAGAATGAGCAGAAAGAGGGCAAGAAGGCAAATTTTTGCTGATTAAAAAAATTAAAAACAATTGAAAAACAAGAAGTCTGCAGTGTGGAGTGACAGTCAGGAAGAATAACCATCTTAGATTGCATTGATAGAAGCATATTGGCTAAAACAAGGGAGGTGATAGCTCCTAGGTCTTCTGCCCTGGTTAGAGCAATGTGTTCAGTTATTGGCACATTTTAGAAAAAAATACTGACAAACTGACACTAATTCAGAGGACAGCAACTAAGATCACAAGGGGGGTGGAGGTCATGTGATATACACACCAGGCAATGAGGCAGTGCAGTGGATAGAGCACTGGGCTTAGAATCAGAAAAACCTGAGTTCAAATCCAGCCTCAGACACTTAATAGGTGTGTGACCCTGGGCAAGTCACTTAACTTCTCTATCTGCTTCTGTTTCCAGTTCTGTAATATGGGGATAATAATAACATCTATCAGTATTGTTACAAAGATAAAATGAGATCATATTTGTAAGGTACACACCCTAAAGTGCTATGAAAATGGTGGTTATTATTATTAGGTGAAGGAACTGGATTCAATTAGTTGGGAAAACAGAAGCCTTAGGGAGGTTGTGATCACTGTCCAAGTATTTGAAGTACTTTCTTGTGGAAGAGAGATTACATTTGCTCTGCCTGGCCCCTGAGGACAGGACTGGCCAGGGAGGGAAATAAGAGTAATGCTGCTGGTGATGGTAAATTACATTTATAGAGGACTTTAAGGTTTGTTAAATACTTCACAAACCCTATCTTATTTGAGCCTCATGACAACCATATGGGTCAGTACTATTACTTGAGATTACAGACTGTTCCATTTTTTTGTCTTTTTTTTTGAGGAGGGAAGGCAGGGCAATTGGGGTTAAGTGACTTGCCCAAGGTCACACAGCTAGTAAGTGTGTCAAGTGTCGGAGGCTAGATTTGAACTCAGGTCCTCCCGAATCCAGCACCAGTGCTCTTTTCAAGGACTGTCCCATTTTTTATTTTGCAAACCTGGTGCCAAGCACCATATCTTTTACCAAGTAGATGTTTAATAAATATTTGTTGAATTTAAATATCAAATTATTATTCCCATTTCACAGAAGAGGAGGCTGAGGCTCAAAGGTTAGTGATTTGTCCATGGCCATGCAGCGAGAAAGTGTTGGAGGCCAGATGGGAATCTAAGTTTTCTGACTCCAAGTCCTGTACTCTAGCCCATAGAAGAGAATGCTTGTGGAGTGAAGCTAACAACTTTCTTCAGGTATTTAAAAGTCTACCTTTGCTATTACTTTTGGAGCAGTGGATAGAAGTTGCAGAGAAACAGATTTAGGGCCAATGTAAGGAAAAAATTCTTAACTAGAATTGTCCCAAAGTAGAATGGACTGCCCTGGGAGATGGTAAGCTCCCTGTCACTGAAGGTCTTCAAGAAGCTGAATGGCCACTTGTTGGGGGTAATGTAGAGGATATTTCAGTTCAGGCAGAGATTAGTCAGTAAATGGGCATTTATTAAGCACCTACCTCCTTCCAGGCACTGTGCTAAGCACTGAAAAGACTCAAAGGCAAAAAATAGTCCCTGTGCCACCTAATGTTGACTTAATCGAGGTCTTTCCCAATTCCCTTGTATAAAGATAACAAAATAATATTAAAAAGCTTAGGGTCAGTCAGGTGGCATAGTGAATAGAACGCTAGCCATGGAGTCAGGTAGAACCTGAGTTCAAATGTGGCCTTCATACAGTTATGTGACCCTGGGCAAGTCACTTAACCTCAATTACCTCCCCCCCCCAAAAAAAAAACCCTTGAGCTGAAACTTTAAAATTGGAAATTGGAATCATATAAAAATTTTAAGTATTATAGAGGGGCATATTTATCTCCTTTAAATAATTCTTTAATTCTATATCTACAAATCCTATTCACATCAGATCTAGAACTTAACTCCATGGAAAAATACAGTTTGAGACATTTTGAAGCATACCACATATTTTTTTTAAATGAAAAGAAACTGGTGATTTTTTCTATTTCAAAGTCATGGGGTGGGATGTGTGTAACAGGTCCTTTATTGAGGGTGGGAAGAGGTTTATTGATCTGTGTGCACAGGCCCCACAAACCTCGGGGGAGGACATTGCTGGCCCCTCTCTGGCCTGATCCTTGGATAATGTCTCTGACCTGCCAGGCTGAAGTTGTGTCATCCCTGAAGAAGGCTTACCTGAAGGTCCTCCAAGACCTCCCAGTATGTCCCCTGACTCTGCAGCACAGTACAGCAGAAAGGTCATTGAACTTTAAGTGAGAGGACCTGGATTGAAATCTTGATGCTTGTATTTACTATCCACCTGACGCTGGGCACACAACCCTCCTAAGCCTCACTTATCTCTTTTCTAAAATGAGAGAATTGGACTGGCTCACACTTAAATCCCCTCCAGTTCTATACTATGACCCAAGGATGTTCCCTTCATTCATGTTGTCAGCCCTGGAGTCTTCCAAAATGTTATATTAACATGGAACCTGTGTTTGATCTAGACATCTTCAAAACTAGGAAACACCTGGAATTAGCAGCAATGTCCTCTTAGGATATCAAAATTGTCAAAATGAAGCTAACTTCCTACAACTCTAAGCCTAACCCTGGGAGACAAAGGAGTCCTAGCTCTGCCACTGGATTCAATGGAACATTGAGCAAGCTGTTTCCCCTCTTTAAGTCTCAGTTATCCATCTGTAAAATGACAGGAGTAGACTAGTTGGTCTCTAGGGTCCTTCCAACTCAGACATTCTGCTTTCTGTTTTAAGGTCCTTTCCATTTCTAACATATTTTGTCCTATATTCTAAGCTCACCTCCAGCTCTAAGTGTGTGTTCTATGTAGTAAGGTTCCTTTCAGATCTATCTGACTACGTATGGATGTTTATGGGTGGGAAAGATGAAGGAGGCCTGGGTCTCCAAGGAGGAGGTCTCATACTGGCCAGAGAAGAAGCAGTCTCTAAGCTCTGCCAAGCTGCGAGGGCTGATAAGAGGGACAGGGAGGAATATAAAGAGGTTTCTTCCTTGGAAAGGAAAGATTAGGGACAGCCCAGGGCTGAAAACTTCAGTTTTACAGATAAGTTGCCTCTGTAGGTTCTCATTCAGGGCTTCCTTTGAGACCTCTGTCCTCTCCACTATTTTTCTAGCTCTCTTAGGGTTTTCATTAACTCTTCATTTCTCTCTCCAGACCTCCTCCCAATGAAGACTGCCCAGATTCTTGAATTACTCTCATGGCTTATAGGCTCCCATTGGAAACTTTTGGGGGGAAGATGCAAATTTTATGAAGGTTCTATTCCTCTCTTAGGGATATTGGAAGACATTAATTCAAATAACATCCAACTTGATATGCTTCACAATCAATACATTACTTTCAATACAAAGATAGAATAATTTAAAGTAGAATTCTACAGAAGCAGCTATGGGACTAAAAAGGGGTAGGAGCCTCCCTAAAGAATCTGACCAAGCTCAGAGGCTGCATGAAAGCCTTGGAAGACCTGAAGTCTTCAGGTAGGCCTTCTCTGGGGCTGACACAACTTCAGCCCAGCAGGTCAGATGTTATTATCCTAATATCAGGCTAGAGGGAAGCCTGTGGGGTCTTCCCCAGAGGACCATCGAGCCTGTACCCACATGTCCACCTCCTCCTACCTCAACAAGTCAGTCAGTTAATGAGCATTTTAAAGCATTTACTCTGTTCCAGGTCCTGTGTTAAACACTGGGGATTCAAAGAAAGACAAAAACTGACCTCAAGGAATCACCATTCAAGTGGGCACAACAACATGCAAAAAACTATGTAATAATAATAATAGCAACAACATCTACTAACATTTATACAGTGTTTTACAAATGCTAATTCATTTTTATTAACATTTAGCCCAATTCTTAGATTATCTTATATATCTGAGAACAGATTCCAAGTTCCCACTTCTGGCCCACTCAAACCTTTTCCTTAAGACTCTTCTCAGTCCCCTTTCCTGGCTTTCAGGCAGCCCCCTAACTCTAGGGTACTGTCCATGGTGCTGATTGCCACTTTATACTTTATGGATGTAAACAGCATTGTCACCCTTAAGGAGTCACCAAGGAGTTTCTTGGTTCACAGTATTTTTATTTCTAGAGCTAAAAAAAGGGTCTTAGAGATCATTTAGTCCAATGTTATTTAGTCCTTTTGTAGATAAAGATAAAAGGGAAGCAACTTGTCCAATAAGTAGTAAAACTGATCCTTGAACTGAGGTCCTTTGCTTCCAAACCCAATTTTACTACTATACCCTAATGTGAATCTAATGTTTTTGTAGGATATATATGAGAAGAAATAGATAGATAAATAGGTAGGTAGGTAGATAGATAGATAGATAGATAGATAGATAGATAGAGATAGATAGCATTTATAAAGAACTTACTATGTGCCAAGCATTTTGATAAGCCCTGGGGACACAAATAAAAACAAGATAATCCCTGCTCTCAAAGAGTCTAAATTCTAATGGGGAAATGTAAGACATAAAGATATTCTGAAAAGCAGGGGAGAGGGAGGAAGACAGTTCCTGGCGAGACACAACAAAAACCCTCACCTATCAGATATAATGAATGAAATACAAGTTTTCAGAGGAGTGGATGGTCAGAGAGTGGGGCCATGGTAAGAAAACTATAGGAATTGATGGTGGTGTGAAAGAAGGAAAGAAAGAAAGAAAGAAAGAAAGAAAGAAAGAAAGAAAGAAAGAAAGGAAGGAAGGAAGGAAGGAAGGAAGAAAAGGAAGAAAGAGGAAGGAAGAGAGGGAAAGAGGGAGGGAGGAAAGAAAGGAAATGAAAAGAAAGAACAATAACCTGAGCTAGAGGACAAAAAGGTCTTGAGGACACAACAAAACCAAGTTAAGTGAGTCTTGGCCATAATTCTGGGCTCATTACCAGAGAATCATAGCTAGTCTTATTATCAGAGGTCAAGGAAGAAACATCTACCATTTTCTAGAAATGTTAAAGAGAGGAAAACTTTCAAGCAAATGGGGCAGAGGACCTGGGCATTGAGTCATACTCTGTCATTGACCGGACACCTCTTTCCTTTTGGGATCCTTTGTCTCTCTCAAGGCACCAGCTAGACTCTCAAAGAGGATCCAGAAATGATCTCTAAAATCCCTTCTAACAGTCTATTAGTCTATAAGCCTGAGAACCAACTCTATAGTCAGAACCAAGAAAAGTAGGGCAGCTCCAGAGAGGTACTCCCTTCTTTACTCTCACAACTTCACCCCCCTTCTCTTCCACCATAACCTTTAACCTTCACCAGAGTCTGCTTAGTCTATATCCACAACATTTGCTCAGTTGGATTGGAGCTTTGGATTTGGAGTAGAAGACATGGATCAGAGATTTAACTAGCAAGGGACAAACAGAGCTTTGCCACATAGCAATAAAACAGGGATGATATCCTTCCTTCCCAGAGCAAGTGCTGTGCCCATGCCTCACCTTAATGTCCTTTCCTATAGACTCTCTGAGGGATGTGTTGGAGCCAGGAGGCCTGGGTTCTAGGCCCGGTTTTTCTATTTACTAACTATATGACCTTGGACAAGTGACTTCCCAATGCAACTGCATCTTTAGTAACATTATACTCTGTACTGCCATTCCTTTGTGCCCTTGATGCTCTGATTCAGACTATTCTCTATTCAAACCACTCTCTATTCAACTCTTTTTCAATCAAAAAGAATTATTAAATGCCCAATAAATTCCAGACACTGGGCTAGGTGCTGGGGACACAAAAGCAAAAATTAAACAGTCCTTGTACTCAAATAATTTCTATTTTATAAAAAAAATCCTAGCTTACAATTATTACCTGAGTTTGAATCTCAGTTCTGCTATTTATTACCTATGTCACTTTGGGCAAATCACTTAGACCTTCTGGGACTCAGTGACTCCCTCTGTAAAACTGAAGGGACTTGAGTCTTGTGTCTTCTCTATCCCCTAGACCTCCCAGAGCAGAAGCTCACAAGAGTTTCAATGGATGCAACTAGAACATTGTCTCCAGGGAACCCCTTCTCTAGTCCAGGATGTAAACTCAGAAGACTGATTCCTTTCCAACTCCCACTCCTCCCAGAGGCCCTAGCTACAGGGATCCTCTGGTGTCCTCCACCAATACCACACCCACTTCAGACTCAACCTAGGCCATCTTCCTCCCACATCAAAGACCTCTTCTCCTTGGATCACTTCTGGCCTTGAGTTCAATAAGGAGGCTAAGACCAATTCCTGGCAGGACAAGCTCTAGGAACACCCTGTGTACATGGTGAAGTCAGGGACAGTTCATGGTTCATAGAAGGTCAGAGCTAGAATCTCAGTAGTTTTCCAAAAGTCATCTAGTCCAATCCTTTATTTTATAGAGGAAAAAAATGACACTCAAGTTATTTACTCAAGGTGGATCTCAAACTCATATCTCCCAACCCCCACACTAGTACTCTTTCCATTTTTCCACATGGCTCTATTGGGAGCTGTAACTGGCCTAGACTGGGCTGCCCAAATAATGGCTATACTGAGTCTACATAATGGTGGAGGTATGGAGTGCCCAGGCTGCCACAGAAAGCAAACAGATAAAGTAGGCAACACATAACTTATTCCCACAATCTTTGTTAGCAGCTTCTGCCCATCAAAACCCCCAAACATCTCCTCTTGCCCTACATCTTCTAGAGGCAGGAATAGGAGAGGGAAAATCAAGGCTAGGTCAAAGAGGAATCTTATTTTGAGGTATATGTACACTTGTGTGTATGTGTATGAATGAGACATCTCAGGAAGATCTGTTATTTCCTCCATCCCTTTTCTTTCTTTTTTTTTTTTTGTTTAACAATGAAGTCGTGTGTTTTATTTGCTAATGTTGAATGTTTACACCACAAGGACACAGGCTCCACCGACTCCCTTGATTTTTTCCTCTGCCCGCCTGCTGAAGAACTTTGCCTTCACGATGACTGGCTGCTTGGGGAGTTTCCCTTTTCCTAGGACTTTGTAGTAGCCCGACCGTACAACATCAATGATAGGGGCAAGGCCCTCCTTGTTTTTGGCAGCATTAATCCTGGTCTGCTCACTGACCAGTGTCCACAGCTTATCAAGGTTGACAGTTGGGCGGTAGCTTTGGCTTTTCTTCAAGTGGTAATGCCTCATACCCACTTTGCCAAAATAACCTGGATGATATTTGTCGAAGTTGATCCAGTGATGGTGCAGCCCTCCTGCATTGCCGCGGCCTCCAGGGTGCTTTCGGTGCTTGCCAATGCACCCGTGGCCGTGGCTGACGTGCCTACATCTTCCTTAGTCAGGAAGGCATCTTGTAAGCCGCCGCAAAAGAGAAAAGCCCTCCATCCCTTTTCAATCCCATTTTCAACCATAGACCCTATGACCTAAACTTCTGTTTTTGAATAGAAACATCTAGGCACCCAGTTCCCTCTCTTCTCTTCTACCTTTGACTTCCATGAGGAAGACACTAACTGATGTCCCCACCTGCTTTTTTTCTTGTCTCTTCAGTCTTTGTTTTTCTGGTCCAGAATCCCCACCCCCTACCTCCAGAACTGGGAAAGAGAAGATATGAATCCACAGAAGGATTCCATTCTCCAGGGTTCCAAATTCCATATGGAATATGGGAAAGTTTCATCCAGTTTGGTGGGGAAGTAGCATGGCTTAATGGAAAGATCACTGAAATTGGAGGTAGGAAATCCTGGATTCAGATCCTATCCCAACACTTACTATGGAGAAACCACCTAATTCCCCTCAGCCTTGGTTTCTTCATTTGTGAAATGAAGATAGTAATACTACCTGCCTAATAAGACTGATTTAGGAGTTTACCTAGAATGTGGGGGAGTTCCACTCAGAATGATGAAGTTTCATCTAAAATTCTGGGAAATTCTTTTTAGAATGGGGGGGGGGGATTCCATTCAGAATGGCAAGGAAATTCATTTAGAATGATAGTGATTTCTATCTGTAACATTAGGGAATCCCATTGCTTCCTCAGGATTTTGAGGGATAATTAAATAGCCCCCGTGTGCTCCATTGTAATTGTAAGACAATAAAGGAAAAGACCTTTGGTGGATCTCTTTTGGAAGACATGAACAAAAGTCACCCAGGATGAGAAGTCGAGACAGATTGTGATCTGTACCATTAGAGGGAGTACCCTCATCAGTGAAGCCATAGGCACAATGAATTTCCATTTATGAGATGGAAATATTGGAAACAGTACATTATGGCCTAGAATCATGGGAGGAAGGAAGGGAGAAGGGGAACATGCCCTGCTTAGTTCCCAACCCTAGATATTTAGAAGTATCTCCTTCTCTGAGAGTTATGGAACAGAGAATCATATGACCAAACTGGTAGAAGAATCTTTCTTAGAAAGTTTCAAAACTTTTTTGTTGTTGTTAATCTGAAAAACTTAATATTATGCATAATTATTACTGTGATGCTTGGAAACTAAGCATACGTGATAAACAATTTACACAAATTATTGCAATTAATATTACTTCTACAGTCAAACCCAATTTTTCATTTTTTCCCCTATGACTAATAGTGAGATTTCCATCTGGCTGTGCTCCTTTAGAAAGGATCCTGTCTGGAGGCAGAGGAATGAACATAATGACTCCAACCCCAGGTTCTCTGATACCATCTCCTCTGTGGGAACAATTCCCAAGTTCTTTCCTCTATTACTAACACACTTATTTCTGGAATACCCTTCTCATTACCTTCTCTCCATCCACCCTCCCTTCCCTTTAGGGCCCTGGCTCTAAGGCAATGTCCATGATTCTGATGGTGGATATGTCATAGCCATATAGGCCTGCCCACACACACCTGAGTTGATCTTTGGACAACTAAGGAGGGTTTCTTGGTAAGTTCAGGTGAGATATCTGATCCTGGAACCACCAGGAGCCTCTTGAGCCTGAGGGAGTGCAGAGATGCTCACCACCAGCAGGGAGCAGGCTAGCTGAAGGTTCTTCATGGCTGGGTGCCCAGGCACAAGCTGTCCTGCCCAAAGCACTTCCCTGAGGGCACCAGGATGCTTTTTAGATCTGGACCTCTGAGGCAAAGTCTGGAGGAAGCTGAGCTCAGCCGCTCCCAGAGGCCACCAATCCCCACCCCCAGGTATGATCCCAACCCCAGACTGGCCTCTCCCACCCACTCTCAAGAACACCATGAAGCCCACCCTGCTCAGCCCCTTCCTGATGTTCCTAATCTTCTCCCTGCTGCTATCTCCACTGATGGGGAGCTTCCTTTTTAAAGGTATGTCTAGTGGGGGGTTAGGGGTCCTTAGGATCAAAATCAAACAGGAAGGAGACCTTCACTAGCCTTATAGGGTCAATGGGGAGTTGAAGGTGGTCAGTACTCTTTCCCTGTAGCCAGAAGATCAGGCTTTGTCCTAGTTGAGTCACACCAGGCCTAGGGTTCCTGACTTGACTCAAAACATTTCTCTGGGACTTCCTAGGGGATGGGGGAGAGCATGTGCTATACTTAGCCCACCCCTCTATCCCCACCAGATGGAGGCTTTCCTTGCACAGGAAGGATATATCAACCTAGGGAAGGCTGAGAATCCTCAATGTTTGCATAGATTCTGGGAATCCAAGTCTTTCTAGAAAGGCTGGAGGGGAGGAAGAGACAGAAACAGAGAGCATACACCCAAACTTTGGCCAAAGGGCAAGTGCCCCTAGTACTAAATCTCAGGGACCAGGACCCAGATCCAGAGGTCATGGCTCAAGAAAAAATCTTAAGGCTAAATGCCAGGATTTAGAGATTCAGGTTCAGGGATAAATGATCCTAGTTAGGGGTTGGGGCTCGGTGTCAAGGCCAGAGCAGTGCCAGGTGAGGGACTGGGGTCACAATCATACTGATTCTGCCACTCTCCCCTGTTGCCAACACTACCACCAACTGATCCTGGCATGGCCCCTTCTCAGGACGCCCAAGTGAGTGCTGAGGGCTGGGCTGAAAAGGGTTGGGTTGGCTCAGGGTGGAATGGGGCAAAGTAATCCCTGTGCATACACAGACATTTGGGGTAGCATGCTCTTCTGGATCTTGGTCTGAATGTCTGTGTTTTTATATGTGATTACATATCTTTATCTATTTATGTGCATGAAAGGGGTTGAGGGTGGCAAGGGGTGTGCAAAAGCCTAATTGTAATTATGTGTTGGTGCTCTGAGAATGAGCAGATGAAACAAGATCCAGCTTGTGTTAATAAATCACAGAAGAGAACAAAGTGGGACTTTAGGGCGTCTATGCTCCCCTGTCTAGTTTAACCTTACTGGGTTTGGTGTCTGTGCTTTTCCCTAACATATACCTTAAAATAGGTACTACAAAGACATACCACAAAAATGCTTCACCTCCTCCCCTGGATTCGAGTGACCCACTTACCAGTACTGACAACACCACAGAGACTCCTGCAGATATCGGGATCACTTTAAAGGATTCAGGTGCAAGGTTACCAGGTAAGACTCTTTGCCCTTGCCATTCCCCTCCCACCCACCTACACCCACCCCAAAGCCAGAAACCAAGAAGTCAGGAATCCTGTCGGGAGTATTAGAGGAGGATTATGCAGGGAGTAGTGGAGGGGTAGGAGTAGGGGAAGAGGTTCTAAGACCCCCAGCCAGCAGGGCTTCCTGGGAGAAGCCCAGGCCTAAAGATGGAATGGGGTAGCCAATGAGTTCCTAGCCCACAAATGACGGCAATGAAAAAAAATCCTAGTATGAAAGACTTGGACTCCAGGTCTTACTCCACCACTTAATGTCAGTGCAACCTTGGGCCAGTGAGTTTTCTTTCTCTGGGCCTGTTTCTTCCTCTACAAAATAAGGTTAAACTAGATGATCCAGAAGGTCCTCCCCATCTCTTATATTATGGGTATTATATTCTAACATCCCTTCTAGCCATGACATTGTTCCTTTTTACTTATGACCTTCCACAATTCTCTTGCAGAGAAACCAGGCTTATGCCCTAAGGATCTTCTTCCATGCAAAGAGCTGTGCCATGGAGATGATTCCTGCCCCCATGGCCAGAAATGCTGCAGCACAGGCTGTGGGCACATATGCCAGGGAAACATTGAAGGAGGTAAGTTGGCACTTTCAGAGTCCAATCATCAAAGACTGCTTAGAGCCCATTCTCAGAGGTAGTGCCTGGGATGAGAAGGGAGAGAAATTTATGCCCTCAGCCCCACCCCTAACTACCTTCAACCTGCCTGGAGAGCTCAGCCCCTCAAAGGGTCAGGGGATCATCTTGATATAATATGGGCCAAGAAGGGAAGTTAGTGTAACAAAAAACTATTGGACTGGGAACCAAGAACCCTGGGCTCATGTACCATTAACTCATTGTATCACCTTGGATCTCACTGGGCCTCATTTTCCTCATCTCTAAAATTATGAGGGAATTCAGATAAGTCATATAGCATGATGAGACTCTCCTTTTACAGATGGAGAAACAGTTGAGGTCCCAAGTCACAGGGTGCTCCAAACCGAGGCCTCCTGACTCCCAAACCAAGGCTCTTTGTACCCCCAACATGCTTCTTGTTACATTCTAGGAGATGAGTCCTTAGGGGACTTCTCAACCCCTCTGACTTCAGTTGCCATGATTTAGAGTCAGTAGTTAGTCTGAATTATGCTTCTGCATAAGACTCTGGGTTCCAGGTAGGAGCTTAGGAAAGTATGACTGGTAACCTGTTCTCTTCCCTTCCCTTCTCTTCACATAGGGCGGGCTGGCCATTGTCCACTTGTCCTCCAAAGCCTTTGTATAATGGGCTGCAAAACTGATGATAACTGTCCATATGAAGAGAAATGCTGCAAGTCTGGCTGTGGTCAGTTCTGTGTGGCCCCTATTCCAACTCAAAACTCCACCCAGACTCCTGAGGAGGAGCCTGCCTCTCAAAACTTTACAGGGACTCTGATCCCGGAAATACCTGCGGGTGAGCTTAGCTTTCATGTCCCTAGATTAATTTACTAAATTCCTACCATGTATTGAGTTTTGTGCTGTTTGGGTGGGATGCTGAGGAGGAAGTAAACTCAGTGCCTTCTAGGAGGCCCCAGTTTCTACTAAGAAACTGAACAAGAGATAGCAACCCCAATCAGTCTATGTTAAGTGCCCTGGGAGAAGGATAGTCAGTGATCTATACAGGGAGGAGAGATCAGGGAAAGCTTCTTAGAGGAGGTAGGCCTCATAGGATGAGCAAAACTTAGATGAGAAAAGAGAATAGGAAAGGACATTCCAAAGGCCTAGGTGGGAATGTGCCTAGTGTGCCTAGGGGACAATGAGGAGACCAGCCAAGCAAGAGCAGGAAGCTTATATAGGGAAGAAATGGTAGGTAAGAGGGAAGGAGGGATAAGTGACTTAAAGCCAAGGTATAAAGGACCTCGAATGCTAGGCTAAAGGAGTCTGGACTAAAGGAGTCTCTTTCTCATACAGAAGAAAGATCCATGAAAGGTTTTTGAAGGGTAGGAAAAAGCAGTTGAGGAGGATACTCATCTTCTGAACCCTAGGAGTGGTGAAGCAAAACCTCAAAGTTGACCCCTCTACCAAACTCTCCCCACCCTGTGTGACAAAATATCTCTTTCAGTTCCAGAAACCCAGGTGAACTAAGTGACCTGATGTTCCAGAGGTTCCTCAACTCCAGGAATGGATGGACTTCAATGGCCTCCTGGGGTCCCTGACCTTGGGAAATAGATGGCCCTACTCACTAGCCCCCCAGTTCTAGCCCCATTGCTCTCCTAGGACCCTGCAGCACAGCTTTGGGGAGGGAGGGGATTCTTCAGGCTGATTTCCTCCCCAATAAATGCTGATATTTGCACTCCCTGTCTGTTTTGCTCTGGGAAGAGGGCTTGAAATTATAAGAAGGTATGCAAATTCACAAACTTTTTTGAAGTTATTCTTCCCTAGAAGCTCAGCCCACCAAGCAAACAGGTTGGAACTAGTCTACAAATTAGCACAGAAACTCCAGGGACTTTGAAGTAGGTTTAAAGATCCTGTTTTGGGGTGGTGAGGTGGTGCAGTGAATAGAGCACTGGCCCTGGAGACAGGAGAACCTGAGTTCAAATCCAGCCTCAGACACTTAACACTTACTTAACAGTGTGTCCTTGGGCAAGTCACTTAATCTCAATTGCCCTGCTTTCCCCCTCCTAAAGATCCTGTTTGTCTAAGATCACAGAGCTAGGAGTAAGCAGCAGGGGTGGTGTCTGAACCCAGGTCTTTCTAGCCCCAAGCCCAGTACTCTCTCCACCCACCCTGACCCTTAAGAATAATATAAAGTCTCTTTCCAGGCTTCATCCTAGTTGTGGGGAGGGAGGGTCCCTGGGGTCTCAAAGGCCATGCCAGAAGTTCATGAGTTCTGATTGCTTCAGCCATGTTGGAAAAGCTTAGAGTGGGCCCAGAAATAGTGTAGTAGAGGGGTGGTATTCAGTCAAAGGGCCACAATTGAGGACCTAGAAGGAAGGCCACATGTGGCCTCGAGGGAGCAAGTTCCCCACCCCTGTCTAGCAGGTGCTATCCAGAGAGCCTTCACCCACCTAAACCCAATGAAGCTTACTACCAGACACTCAGGGAAGAGAACTAGGTTTTAGCTACAGTAACTCCTAAGACACCCACTAGGTCATGGAGGGCTTGCCCAGATCAAGACAGTGAGGGGACTTTGGATAATTACCTGGTCTAAACTCTCATTTTACAAATGAGGAACCCAAGGCTCAAAGAGGTTAGAGTGACTTGCTCAAGGTCACTCAAGTTAGTACATTGTGATCTCTAGGTCAGTGGACGAAGTAGCCACCTAGATAAAACTGGAGCTCTTTTGAATTCTGTTGTTATGGTTCACATTCACCTAAGGTTTACAACTCATTCAGTTATTCAGTCTTCACAACAACCCTATGAAAGATTCCAGGAACATTGTCCCCATTTTACAGTTGAAGGCTCAGAATAATTGTGACTTGCCTGAGTCACCTAGCTAATAAGTGGTAAAGTCAGGAGGAATAGAAACAGAGGGTCTAGAGAAGGCAAGGGCCAAATGCCTGGGTCCAAGGCGCTGGTCACTTTCCCCACTTTCCTATTAATGTAAAAGCATTTAGTATTTAAACCCTGGTGGAAAACATGGAGGCCCAGATATATCTGGTCTGGATATGGGGATAGCACTCCACTTCTGGCTCTGAAGGCCAAGGTAGGTCAGAACCAGAATCCCAGGGGGACATAGGAAACTCTTGGGAGTATTTTGTCCCCAGTTTAAAAGCCTGGCTCACAGGACCACCTAGGAACCTGAAGAGTCTAGCTCCTAGGATGATCTAGGCAGCCGGATGGAAGAACCCAGTAACTTCTTTAATAAGAAAGGAATTCTCATCTAGCCTGGGGCCCTGCCTTTTGACAGGACAAGTCCTAAAAGAAAGCAGTGTATATACCAGGGTCCTGTCAGTTCTACCTGCCCAGCCCCCACCCCTAGACTCTGTGTTCCTAGGCAGAGCCAAGGTGGGTTTTCTTCTCAAGGTTATCCTGGTACCTTCTCCCCACTACCCCTTACTATGGCTTTAAACCCAGGGGGCAAGGGAATGAATGTGTTATGGAGGAGATCAGTTCATCCTCCCCTCAGCTGCAAAATGATCTTCCTAAGCATAGGTCTGATCACGTCACCCCCTCTTACGACCTGTCTTACCTTTCCAGTCTTCTTATACTTACTCCCCTCCAGGAGCCCTACCATGGAGTGATTCTGGCCTTCTTCCTGTTCCTTGAACACCATGCTCCATCCCTGGCCCCTACTCTTTCCATAGCTTTTCATTGGCTGTACCTCACACTTTCTTTCCCCCCTTAACTCTACCTCCTGACTTCTTCACAGTTTGGCTCAAATTCCACCTTCCAAAAGAGGCTTTTCCCAGTCCCTCCCACTGCTTGTGCCTTTGTTCAGAGATTACCTCTCATTTACACTTGTTGTGTATGTACATAGCTTGTTGTTTCCTCCATTAGACTGTGAGCTCCTTGAGGTCAGGGACCTTGATTTTGCCTTTCTTTGTAATCCCAATACTAAGCATGATGCCTGGAACACAGTAAGCATTTAATAAATGCTTGTTGACTGACTGATGATCAGGGGCCTTGCTCAGGAATGGTGGCCTTGGTGTTGATGAGGAAGAGTCCCTGGGAAACACTGACTGTTAATTGCTATTTTAGTTTCTTCACTTGTAAAACATAGGATGCTGGAGTAGATGATCTCTAATTTAATTTAAGACAGCTAAGATCTTTTCTGTGAAATTATGAGAACTATTCTGGTTGCCAAGGTGTTCATCATAACAATATTGACATCAGCAGCAATATTAGGTAACATGTTTATAGTGCTTTACAGCTTTTTTGTTGTCGTTCAGTCCCCAAAACGAACTCATTTCACAACAGACCATTGTAGTCTTAACAATTGTTGTAGTTGGATCTGCATGGAGCTCCCAGAGGAGACTGGAGATATCTCTAAGTATGAGACCTGGAAGGGCCCTGAGAAATGATTTATTCTCTTGCTTGCTTCTTCATTCCTCCCTCCAATGGGCCAGGGTTGGTTGGTTGTGGGTGGGTGGGTGGGTTATTTGTCCTTCATTCTCTAAGAGAACCAATGAGATCACAAGAGTAATGTCTTAACTTGTGCGTGAATTGGATTTGAGGGAGGAAGATGAGTGGGAGATGGCCAACAGGGAGATGGCCAACAGGGAGAAAGAAGAAAGAAGTTAGGTACTTGGGCATACGGAAAAGTTGGCAGAGCTGATCTTCAGTCCCTACCAGATGGCCCGCTTCTCTGGCCTTTGGCCAGATACCTTATCTCCTCTCCGATTCCTATTCTCCACTTTCCAGTTATTCCTGTCCAGTAAATTTCATTCCCCTCAGGGCCCAAGGAGTAAGCTGGCTTATCTGATAAAGTCACTCTAACCCCCACACTCTCCCCTGAAGAGGGAACATCTTGAAATAATAGAAAGTACAGTGAACTGAGTCAGATGATCTGAGTTCCAAATTCAACATAATGTTATGTGAGTTACTTGCCCATCCTCCTACCCAGTAGCTCACTGGCAGAGCTATGTAGACAAGTCTTTGCTGAGTCCAATGAATATCTCACACCTGGCTCAGCCCAATGGGTTAAACACACTTAGTGTTCATTGAACAATGGACTGGGTTTTATTTCATATAGAATAGCAGTTCTTAAAGTGTGGGTTGAGAACCACTAGGGGTCCCTGAGACCCTTTCTAAGGGTCCAGAGGTCAAAACTATTTTCATGATAATACTAAGACATCTGCCTACTAAAATACTCTTTTCCAACTTTATATCTATGTAAGGCTGAATTTTCTTCATGTATTTCAACCAAGATAGACTGAATGCTAAAGAAGATACGCTTTCTATTAAGCCAGACATTAAAAAGATTTATAAAAATATTCAAAATACTGCTACTCTTCTTTTAGAATATAGTTATTTTTCATCTAAAATGTTATTAGTTAATGTAATGGGTTTATTATTGTTATTTTAAATGAGATGACAAATATTTTTAAATTGCTATCAGTTTTAATTTCTAATATGACAAATACCAATAGATATGACACACACAAACAAAACCTCTTTGAGGTTCTCAATAATTTGCAAGAATATAAAAGGGACCTGTGACCAAAAAAGTTTGAGAACCATTGATCTAGAAAATAATAACTAGAGGGCAGGGACTTTTTATACAACTAGGATCTCAGAATTCAAAGCTAGAAAGGTCATAAGATTGTAGGTTTAAAATTCAGAGACTGGGGCACCTAGGTGGCACAGTGAATAGAGTACCGGCCCTGGAGTCAGGAGGACCTGAGTTCAAACTTGGCCTCAGACACTTAACACTGACTAGCTGTATGACCTTGGGCAAGTCACTTGTCCCCAATTGCCCTACCTTTCCCCCTCCCCAAAAAAGGCTTAAAATTCAAAGAGAACTTAGAGATTATCTAGTCTACCCCCCTTCATTTTACTGATAAAGAAACTGAGGACCAGAGAGATTAAATCCCTTTCTCAGTGTCAAACAGATTTGATGTGGTTAGAATTTAAACTCACAAGTATACTTTGGCTTCAAATCCACCAAGGAGTTCTTAACCTGAGGTCCACAGACCTTGGAAGTTAGATTTCAAGATCATACAGGGGAAAAAATATATCTATATTTCTATTAGCTTTTTATTTCTTTTTTGGAGGGGGAAAAGCAAGGCAATTGGGGTTAAGTGACTTGTCCAAGGTCACATGGCCAGTAAGCCTGTTACCTATCTGAGGCTGGATTTGAACTCAGGTCCTCCTGACTCCAGAGCCAGTGCTCTATTCACTGCACCACCTAGCCACTCCTTCCATTAACTTCTAACTGAAATTTAACCTTTCCCTCAACTGTGAATTTAAAAAATAAACAAATATTATTATTTAACAAATAATAATATTTATTTTTATTTATTATTATTTATTAAATATTATTTTTTTTATTATATTTTTATTTTTATTTATTATTATTTATTAAATAAATATTTATTAATATTTATTTAATATTATTTAACAAATAATATATTACTTGGAGAAGTTAAAGGCTTAACCAAACTGCCAAAGGGAGGCATCCATTCGAAGGTTCAGAGCCTGTGATCTAGTCCTACTCCCTCATTTTACAGATGAGAAAACTAAGACCCAAAAAAGTTAAATGTCTGCCAGGGTCACACAGATATCAGGTGGCTAGAATTTCAACCCAGGGCCTCTGGATCCAAAACTACTATATGTTCATCAGGTCCAGTCTCTTCATTTTGCAGACCTAGACAGAAGGGACTACACAGGATCACATTAACAGTAACTAGTACAGTCAGGGATTGAACAAAAGTCCTTTGATTTCACATCTGGTCATCTTCTTCCACTGTGTCCTGTCACAGAGAGCCACCTACTCTCAGTCGATAAATCAAAGCCCTTCTTCCCACTGAAGCTAGAAACCCAGTGTCCAATAGGTACCACAGCTATTTCTAGTGTTGTTCCCACCCCTACCAACACCTACTTCCTGAAAACAGGTGGGTCATTCTTTCCCATTCCATATCCATCCTCTGCCCAGGTCACTGCTGGGCTCCTAAGATAGGAGCAGACTGTTCCCTGGACTAGGGCCAGACCTAACCAGGCACAGCCAGGATGGAAGCATGATGTACTATGAAATAGATGGATGAACACAGGTGAGAGACCTACAGTAGTAGGTGGAAGGGGGACATAGGGTAGAGGAGGCAGTCTTCAAATATAACAGCCCCACCCTCTTGCTGCTACAAGGCTCAGAGGGATCACATGCCCCTGTCTCTTTGCCTTCCTCCCCCATTTGTTGGAGAGGAAGCAAATCTCTCCCTTCTTTTGGCTCATAGAGAGGTATTGTGACGTGGCAAAAAGAGTCCTGACTTTGGGAGCAGTGTACCTAGCTTGAATTCTGGCTCTGATACTTGTAAGAATACAAGCAAGTCTCTCCCCTTCCATGGGCCTCAATTTCTACATTGATGAAAATGAGGAGGTCAGACTAAATTATGTATAAGGTCTCTTCCCCATCTAAATCTTGTGTCTATCTCCTTCCCTCATTGCCTACCTCCAGAGGCCTCAGCTCCTTTGGCCTAAGCATGGAGACCACTTTTATTTCCTTAGTTCACCTAAGGCAGAGATTGGCTTTTCCAGAAATGGACATGACTTATAATAAGGGAAAAATAACAAAAACTATCATATATTGAAGGGACCAGAGCATGAAAGGAGTTTCTAATATATCTGTGATCAACAGACTATAGTCAGAAGAGGATTGGTTCTGGAGTCAGGAGACCTGGGTCCTAGTTCTGTTCTTTACTGCCTGCATAACCATGGGCAAATAAATCCCTTCCCCACTCTGGGCCTCAGTTTTTGCAAATGAGGGAACTATACAATCTCCACGATCCGTTCCAGCTCTAAATCTTATGACCCTATGACCTATAGAGACCTGTAAGCTTCACTGTCAGTAGGACTGAGTATGGACTGATTAAGGGAATCCCTAGGGAATGGCAGAGGGAGGGGGTGGTCACCTATGGAGGATGAGTAACAGCTTCTGGGAACAACTGGATCCCTTTCTCTACAATTAGAATCTAGGTCTGGCATCTCTCCACAGACAGCCAACATAATGGTTAGAGACAGCCCACTTGTTTGGTATGGTTTAATTTAAAGAGACACTGGATCATAAAACTTGTCCCACCAGGTTAGTCTATCCCTAAAGCAGCATAAAAAGGAAAGAAGGGAGAGTCTTATTTCCAAGATGAGGACTGGTTATCCAGGACTCTGGATCCCAGAGATGCCTCAGCCCCAGAGCCTGTAGGATCCCCTGGAGTTGAGGTGAGTGGGGAAACCTCTAGGTACTTTGACACCTTCAACTTCATGGCTGGGTGTGTGGGTACTCACTGTTCTACCCGGGCACCTCCCTGAGGGCCTCAGATTGATCCTTAGATCTAACCTCTAGGGTAATAGAGTCCTAAGGTGGCTGGCTGGGCTCACTCCCAACAAGGGTTGCCAGCCCCATCTCTGCTTGGCAGATATAAAACCAGTCCTGGATCATTCCCTTCTATCCTTCTCAAAAAACACCATGAAACTCATCATTCTGTGACCCTTCCTGACCCTGCTCATCTTCTCCTTCCTGCTGCCTCTAATGGTAGAGGCACAGGAAATTATTAGGTATGAGCAGAGAGGCTTCCTAAAGATGGGTGGGTGTCCTACTCCCCATACCCATGCCCCCTCAGAGATGAGGCTAAGACCAGAGAAACAGTAGAGAAGGACATTGTTGACCATGCCATCTCAATGGCCACAGGAGAATGTCTTTCCCTGAAACCAGTAATACAGATGTGGTTCTCAGCCAGCTGCCTGGGCAAACTTTTACCTCTCATAAAATCTCTCTGAAGCCTTCCTGAGTGGAGGAGGATGGGCAAGTGCAGAACAGGAGTACAGTGCATTTGGAGATGGAAGACATGAGTTCAGTTCCAGGCTCTGCCACTTACTATCTGCATGAGTTTAGACAAATTATTTCCTTTCTCTTGGGCCTCAGTTTCCTCGTCTGTAAAATAAGGTCATGAAAAGAGATGGTTGTTTCCATCTCTCTTAGAGCTCTAATTCTATGGTCTTTGTCAGGAGGACTGTCCCAAGGCAATAGGGACCTGAGAGCCCAATAGACATCAGGAGCTTTGAGCATTGGGAACCCAAGCTGTATGCAGGAAGAATGGTTTCTACGCACTGCCCTCCCCACGCACTGCCCTCCCCGGTACTAGAGCTAGGACACAAGGAGGCCCATTTCCACTAGAATTTTGAAGGAAACATTAGTGAGAGACTGGAAGTTCATGTATATGTATATATAAGTTTGGGGGTGAGTAGAAAAGGGAGTACCTAAGGGAAAGAAGGAAGGGGAGGAGAAATTAGAAGAGAATCCTAAAAAGTTATAGGCTCTACAGATGGAAAAGACCTTAACTGCCTAATGTTACAAATAAGAAAACTGAGTCTCAGAAGGACTAAGTAACTTGTCCAACCTAGGCCCAGAGCTCTTTTCATGATATCACAAGTGGTGGGAGGTAGGAGACTGAGCATATTGCCCTATCCACCTTAGTTCCCCATTGACATGCTGCTATCAATACTGGCCAAGGCTTCTAGGATCAGGTGGTAAAAAGAATGCCTGTCAAGTTAAAGGCCCCAACCCCTGAAACTTCCTTGTGTTCTCCCCCTGTAGCAGAACTATGCTCTGAGCTGAAGAAGATCAGTCACTGTAAAGGCAACTTTCCTAAATACTTTTACAACAGCACTACCTTTTACCTTTAGGGGCTGCAATGGGAATAAAAACAACTTCATGACCCTTCAAGACTGTGAAGATAGTTGTATCCACAGGTAAACTTATCTAGCCCCCATCTAACATGGGGTAGAGGAAGTCAGGAATAATGAGGGAAGGGAGAGGATGGAGGGGAAAAGGGGGAGAAGGCAGGGGGGAGGGGGAGAGGGGCTCTAAGACCCCAGGAAGAGGACATGAAGAGTTAGTAGAAAACCCTGGGATCTAAGGTGGTAGAGGTGACTCCAAAAGGTGGGAAATGGGAGAGGCACTGATGACTCATCTGGAAAACAAACAGAAGCAAACAGTCAGTTTTCCCCCTGCTCACACCATCTTTCTAACCATGGAAGTGGAGGTATGTAGGGAAACACAATACAGCTTCTATAGAATCCTTGGACTATCAAAGTGATCAGAACTGGAAAACTATTTGGGGAAGCATGATGTGGTACAGAAAAAGCACTAGTTCTAGTGGTCTTTACTCAGGGAAGTCCGGGGCTTAGATCCTATCTCTAACACTGACTAGTTCTGTGACCATAGCCAGATGACTTAACCATTTGAGTTTCATTTTCTTTATCTGTAAAATAGTAGATGGGAGTACCTACTTCACAGGGTGAACAGACCAAATGGAATTATATAAAGTACTATATAAATGTCATCTATCATTATATGGAAGGGGAAACATCATTTAACTTGCTGTGTCCCATTCCACCTACAATAAAAATAAAAAGTTTTCCAGAAAAAAAAGTCAGAACTGAAAGGAACTTTAAAACAGACTATAAGAGGTGGAAGAGACCTTAGAATCAAGTTTGGTAAGTTTGGAAAGTACCCTGGAAAAGAGGCTTTTCATCTTTTTTTGTGTCCTGGACTCCTTGCGCCATCTGGTGAAGACCCCTTCTCAGAAGCCTGTTTTTCAATGCATAAAATAAAATACATAGGAAACCAATTCTGCTAAAATATATTTACCAAAATATTTTTTAGGAACAAGTTCATACTCACCCATAAAACAGAAGCAGATAGTAGAATGGATCAAAAAACAGAACCTGACAATATGCTGTTTACAAGAAACACATTTTAAAATGAGAGACACACACAGAGTAAAAATAAAGGGCTAGAGAGGCAGGCCGGGAAGCCAACAGTGCTGGTGTGCTGAGAGAGGCAGGCCGGGACAGCACACGATGCGCAGAGGCCTGATCAAGGAGGAGGGCAAGTCATCCCACCAACCACAAGGGTCACTACCAGGCCTATCACCAAAGGGCTGGGACTGGAAAGAGCAAGGTAAGAATCAAATGCAGGGCCCTTGTCTGGGACAGCAAATACTCCTGGGACTACCGCTCTATAGGTCAGAAATTTAAAAAGCCCCTTTCAGGACCTCCAAGGACCAGGATGGCAGAGTGAACCCTGGCTGCTCCAACCGCCCCCCCCCACCCCGAAAACATAGTAATTATTGCACTAGGGCAAAACCCTAAACAGTTAAGGCTTGGGAACCTTAGAAGAAGGGCATGGCTAGGGCCCTGCCTCAAAATGGGTGGAAAGCAGATTGCAAAGACAAAGACTCTGGAGTCCTACTATCCTCAGAGAGAGAAACCAAACTCAGAGGGAGACAATGTGGACTCCACGCCCACATCTGAAACATCTACAGACAATGGGTCCCAAGCACAGAAAGCTTTCCTATGAGCCCAAAAGGAACTTGGAAAACCAAATGAGAGAGATAGAAGACAAAATGAATAATTCTTTTAAAGTCAAAATTGCAAAATTAGAAAAACGCTATAATGAAGAAAATAGCTTCTTAAAAAGAAAAGTGGGTGATATGGAAAAGGAGCTCCAAAAACTAACCAAGGAAAATAATTCTCTAAAAACTAGAATCAACCAAATTGAAGCAAATAACTCTATGAGGAACCAAGAATTAGTCAAACAAAACAACAAGAATGAAAAATTAGAAAAAGAGGGAAAATACCTCAATGGAAAAATAACTGACCTGGAAAACAGATCTAGGAGAGAGAATCTGAGAATCATAGGCCTACCAGAAAATCATGATGAAAAAGTGAGCCTGGACAACATTCTCCAAGAGCTCATCAAGGATAACTTCCGTGAGATACTAGAACCTGAGGGTAAAATAGAAATAGAGAGAATCCACCGGACACCTGTTGAAAGAGATCCCAAACTGAAAAGTCCTCGAAATGTTGTGGTGAAACTCCAGAACTACCAGGTAAAAGAGAAAATACTTCAAGTGGCCATAAAGAAACAATTCAAACAAAAACAAATTCAAAACCACAGTGAGGATTGCACAGGATTTGCTAGCCTCTACACTGAAAGATCGGAGGCAGTGGAATACAATTTTTTGCAAGGTAAAAGAGCTCAGGTTACAAGCAAAGATCACCTACCCAGAGAGACTGAGCATATTCTTCCAGGCAAAGAGATGGTCATTCAATGATATAACAGACTTCTAGACCTTCCTGAGAAAAAGCCAGAGCTTAATGGAAAATTAAACCTCCAATTACAAGACGCAAGAATGACATAGAAAGGTAAACAAGGAAAACACACACACACACACACTGTTATTTAATAAGAACAAACTGTTTATAGACAAGTAGAGGGTATGAGTATAAATTACACAAAATGACAATTTTTAAAAATCTTATTAAGGGCTACAAAGGGACTGCTATGGAAGAAGAGGAATGAATGAAGTGGAAAAGGGTAAATTATGAGACACAAAGAGGCATAAAAACAATATAGCAGAGGAAAAGAAGGAAGGGAGATGAGTATTATATGAGCTTTTCCCTCATTGGTACTGGTGCAAGGAGGGAATAACAAAACCAGTAGGACTCTATGGAGAAGAGACACAAAACATATCATAATAGAGGAAAAGAGGGGAGAGGAAGAGGAGCTTCGCATGAGATTTGTTCTTGTCACTCTTGGTGTGAAGAAGAAATAACATACTTCATTAAGCATAAAAATATCCTACAGGCAGTAGGAAGGGGAAAGGGCTATGAAAGGGGGGTGGTGGTGAGAAGGGAGGGAAGAAGTAAGGGGGAAGGAGAGGAAAAGGGAGGGGGGCAGATAAGGGAATACTGAGTGAGGCGGTGGTCAAAAGGAAAACTGTTAAGTAGGGGAAGGGAGAAGGGGAGAAAAATATAACCATTAACAGGGGAGGGAATAGGATGGAGGGAAAGAAACAGATAATAATCATAACTGTGAATGTGAGTGGAATGAACTCTTCCATAAAACGGAGGCAGACAGCAGAATGGATTAAAAACCATAATCCTACAATATGCTGTTTACAAGAAACACATCTGAAATAGAGGGATATATACAGGGTAAAGGTAAAAGGCTGGAGTAAAATACATCATGGCTTAGCTAAAGTAAAAAAAAAGCAGGGGTAGCAATCCTTATGTCAGATAAAGCAAAAGCAAAAATTGTTCAAATTAAAAGAGGTAAGGAAGGAAACCATATCCTGCTAAAAGGCACCATTGAGAATGAAGCAATATCATTACTTAATATATGCACCAAGTGGTATAGCATCCAAATTCCTAGAGGAGAAGGTAAGGGAATTAAAGGAAGAAATGGATAGCAAAACTATACTAGTGGGGGATCTTAATCTCCCCCTCTCTGAACTTGATAAATCCAACCTCAAAATAAACAGGAAAGAAATTAAGGAGGTGAATAGAATTTTAGAGAGGGTAGGTATGATAGATTTCTGGAGAAAAATGAATGGGGATAAAAAGGAACATACCTTCTTCTCAGTGGTACATGGCACATACACAAAAATCTACCATGTACTAGGACACAAAAACCTCACAATTTAGTGCAGAAAGGCAGAAATAATAAATGCATCATTCTCAGATCATCATGCAATAAAAATCATATGCAATAAAGGGCCATGGAAAGACAGACTAAAAACTAATTGCAAACTAAACAATTTAATCCTAAAGAATGAGTGGGTCAAACAAGAAATCACAGAAACAATCAGTAACTTCATTCAAGAGAATGACAACAATGAGACAACATACCAAAATTTGTGGGATACAGCAAAGGCAGTCCTTAGGGGAAGTTTTATATCCCTGCGTGCATACATGAATAAATTAGAGAAAAGGGGGGTCAATGAATTGGGCATGCAATTGAAAAAGCTAGAAAAAAAATAAATTGAAAATCCCTGATTAAATACTAAATTAGAAATACTGAAAACCAAAGGAGAGATAAATAAAATTGAAATTAAGAAAAACTATTGAATTAATAAACAAAACTAGGAGGCAGCTAGGTGGCACAGTGAACAGAGCACCGGCCCTGGAGTCAGGAGGACCTGAGTTCAAATCCAGCCTCAGACACGACACAAAAAACTAGCCATGTGACCTTGGGCAAGTCACTTAACCCCAACTGTCCTACTTTCCCCTCTCCAAAAAAAAGCAATAAATAAATAAATAAAACTAAGAGCTGGTTTTATGAAAAAAAAAAAAAAACCAATAAAATTGATAGACCCTTAGTCAATATGATAAAAAAAGAAAGAAGAAAACCAAATTATGAGTATCAAAAATGAAAAGGGTGAACCTACCACCAATGAAGAGGAAATTAAAACAATAAGTAGGAATTATTTTGCCCAGTTGTGTGCACATAAATTTGATAATCTTAATAAAATGGATGAATATTTACAAAAACATAAGTTGCCCAGATTAACTGAAGAGGAAGTAAATTACTTAAATAACCCCATCTCAGAAAAAGAAATTGAACAAGTCATCAGTGAACTTCCTAGGAAAAAAATCTCCAGGGCCAGATGGATTTACTAGTGAATTCTTTTTTTTTTTTTTTAAAGCAATTGAGGTTAAGTAACTTGCTCAAGATTACACGGCCAGTTATTTCTGGGTGTGGTGGTAAGTATCTGAGCCTGGATTCAATCCCAGGTCATCCCAACTCTAGGGCCAGTGCTCTTACTCACTGTGCCACCTGGCCACCCCTAAGCAATTGGGGTTAAATAACTTGCTCAAGGTTACACGGCCAGGTATTTCTGGGTGGGTGCTAAATGTCTGAGCCCAGATTTGATCCCAGGTCATCCCGACTCTGGGGCCAGTGCTCTTACTCACTGTGCTACCTGGCAGCCCCTACTAGTGAATTCTATCAAACATTTAAAAAACAATTGATTCCAATAGTCTACACACTATTTGGGAAAATTAGTGAAGTAGTCCTACCAAATTCTTTTTATAACACAAATATGGTGCTGATACCTAAATCAAGAAGAGATAAAACAGAGAAAGAAAATTATAGGCCAATCTCCCTCATGAATATAGATGCAAATATTTTAAATAAAATATCAGCAAAAAGACTACAGCAACTTATCACAAGAATAATACACTTTGATTAGTAGGATTTATTCCAGGAATTCAAGGATGGTTTAATATTAGGAAAACCATCAGTATAATTGATCATATCAACAATAAAACTAGCAAAAACCACATGATCATCTCAATAGATGCAGAAAAGGCTTTTGACAAAATACAACATCCATTCCTATTAAAAACATTAGAAAGTATAGGAATAAATGGAGCCTTCCTTAAAATAATAGGTAGCATCTATTTAAAGCCATCAGCAAGTATTATATGTAATGGGGAGAAGCTAGAAGAATTTCCAATAAGATCAGGGGTGAAACAAGGATGTCCACTATCATCCCTCTTATTCAATCTGGTACTAGAAATGTTAGCAGTAGCAATTAGAGAAGAAAAAGAAATCAAAGGAATCAAATTAGGCAAAGAAGAGACCAAGTTATCATTTTTTGCAGATGATATGACGATATACTTAGAGAATCCTAGAGAATCAAGTAAAAAAACTACTTGAGACAATAAATAAATTTGGCAAAGTTGCAGGATATAAAATAAACCCACATAAATCCTCAGCATTCCTGTATATTTTGAATGAAATTCAACAGCAACAGATAGAAAGTTACTGTAGACATTATAAAATATTTGGGCATCTACCTGCCAAAACAAACCCAAGACCTATATGAAAACAACTACAAAACACTTTTCACACAAATAAAGTCAGATCTAAGTAATCGGAAAGACACCAATTGCTCGTGGCTGGGTCGAGCTAATATAATAAAAATAACAATTTTACCCAAATTAAATTATATATTTAGTGCCATACCAATCAGTTTACCAAAAAACTACCTTATAAGGGGTGGCCAAGTGGCTCAGCGAGTAAGAGCACCAGCTCCAGTGTCAGGATGACCTGGGGATTAAATCTGAGCTCAGATACTTAGCACCACACCCAGAAATAACTGGTCGTGTAACCTTGAGCAAGTTACTTAACCCTGATTGCTTAAAAAAAATTTTTTTTAACAAAAAACTACCTTATAGAGCTAGAAAAAATAGTAACAAAATTCATTTGGAAGAACAAAAGGTCCAGAGTATCAAGGGAATTAATGAAAAGAAATGCAAGCAATGGTGGACTAGCTATACCAGATTTTAATCTGTACTATAAAGCAGCAATCCTCAAAACTACTTGGTACTGGCTGAGGAACAGAGTAGTGGATCAATGGAATAGATTGGGTACACAAGACTCAGCAGTCAATAAACTCAAAGTAAACAAATTAAGAAAGACCAATAAATAAATAAAGGGCTAGAGTAAAATGTATTGTGCTTCAACGGATGAAAAAAACAGGGGTAGTAATCATGATCTCAGACAAAGTTAAAGCTGAAATAGATTTAATTAAAAGAGATAAGCAGGGAAGTTACATTATGTTAAAAAGGTACCATAGACAATGAATATCAATATTAAACACATATGCACCAAATGCATCCAAGTTTTTAAAAGAAAAAGTAAATGAATTATAGGAGGAAATAGTGAAACTATAATAGTGGGAAACTTCAACTTTCCCATCTCAGAAATAGATATACCTCACCAAAAAATGAGTAAGAAAGAAGTCAAAGAGATGAGTATAATCTCAGATAAACTAGATATGATAGATATCTGGAGAGAACTGAATGAGAATATAACTTTTTCTCAGCAGTACATAGCACTTTTACAAAAATTGACCATATATTAGGATGTAAAATCTTTATAGTTAAATGCAGAAAAGCAGAAAATATTAAATGCAGCCTTTTCAGATCATAATGCAATAAAAATCACATTTAACAAAAGATCATGGAAACAGATTAAAAATTAATTGGAAACTAAATAATCTAATCTTAAAGAATAAGTGGGTCAAGGAATAAATCATAGAACCAAAAAATAATTTTATTAAAGAGAATAATAATGAGCCATCTCACCAAAACTTATGGGATGCCCCAAAAGCAGTAATTGGAGAAAAAATTATATCTCTAAAATAGAGAAAAAAGAAGATCAGTGAATTAAGTATGCAACTTGAAAATCTAGAAAAAGAATAAATTAAAAATCCCCAGTTAAATACCAAATTAGAAATCCTGAAAATTAAAGGTGAGATTAATAAAATTGAACGTAAGAAAATCACTGAATTAATAAAGAAAACTAGGAGTGGATTTATGAAAAAAACAATAAAATAGATAAATCATTGGTCAATATGATTTTTTAAAAGAGTGAAGAAAACCCTGTCACTAGTATAAAAAATGAAAAGTGAATACAACACTAATGAAAATTAAATTAAAGCAATCGTTAAGTGTGGGGGGCTATTGATATCCCGTCCTCTCACTTACCCATAGTAAGTCTTCGGTCATCACCGGCCTCCTAGGAGGAATTACCAGACAGAGCACAGGTTTGCAGGAGTTGTTTATTCAGGCTCAGCTACATCGCGACAAAG
>NW_027187205.1:1232083-1267733 GCF_028583685.1 Petaurus breviceps papuanus
AGCAAGCAGGCACTAGCCCACATACCATTACTTCCTGGCCCCCAACAGTTAAGATTTATCTTGCTCAATTATATGTCAATAAATTAAATAACTTAAGTGAAATGGAAGAATACTTACAAAAATATAAACTGCACAGATTAACAGAAGAGGAAATAGAATGTCTAAATAAACCTATTTTGGAAAAAGAAATTGAACATGCCATTAATGAACTTCCTAAGAAAAAAGCATCAGGATCACATGGATTTACAAATCTACCAAACATTTAAAGATGAGCTAATTCCAATATTAAATAAATTGTTTGGCATAATAGTTTAAAAAAAGAGTCTTACTAAACTCCTTTCATGAAACAAATGTGGTGCTGATACCTAAACAAAGGAAAGCAAAAACAGAGAAAGAAAATTATAGACCAATTTCACTAATGAATATGAATATAAAAATCCTAAATAAAATAATAGCTAGGACACTACAACAATATATTACAAAAATTATACATTATGACCAGTGGGATTTATGCCGGGAATGCAGGGCTGGTTCAATACAGGGGAAAATATTAATATAATTCATTATAGCAATAACAAAAATAACAAATATCATATGAGTATATCAACAGATACAGAAAAAGCTTTTGACAAAATACAACATTCATTCCTATTGAAAATACTTAAAAGCATAATTATAAATGAATTTTTCCTTAAAATGATAGGAAACATCTCCCTAAAACCATCAGTAAGCATTATGTGTAACAGCAATAAACTAGAAACTTGCCAATAATTAAAACCACTTTGTAAAACAAGGATGCCTATCATCACCAATATTATTTAATATTGTACAAGAAATATTAGCAAGTAGGGGTGGCCAGGTGGCTCAGCAAGTAAGAGCACTGCCTCCAGTGTCAGGATGACCTGGGGATCAAATCCAGGCTCAGATACTTAGCACCACACCCAGAAATAACTGGCCGTGTAACCTTGAGCAAGTTACTTAACCCCGATTGCTTATTTAAAAAAAAAAAAAGAAATATTAGCAATAGCAATAAGAGAAGAAAAAGAAGTTGAAGGAATAGGAATAAGCAATGAGGTAATAAAACTATCTCTTTTGGCAAATGGTATAATAGTATACTTGGAAAATCTTAAGAGATTCAACTAAAAAGTTAGTTGAAAAGACAATTTTAGCAAAATAGCAGAATATAAAATAAACCCACATAAGTCATCAGAATTTCTATATATCACCAGCAAAGGTCTGCAAGAAGAGATAGCAAGAGATGTTTCATTTAAAATAACTATAGATAATATAAAACCCCTGGAAGTATACCTGACAAGACAAATCCAGGAACTATATGATCATACTTATAAAATACTTTTTATTAAATAAAGTCAGATTTAAATAATTTTATTATTTAATTTAATTATTAAATTTATTAAATAATTTAGTTATTGAATTAATTTAATAATTTAAATAATTGGAGAAATAGTAAATGCTCACATTGAGCCAATATAACAAAAATGACAATTCTACCTAAACTAATCTAGTTATTCACTGCCATCCCAATTAAATTACCAAAAAAAAAAATTTAATGAGCTAAAAAAAAATAACAAAATTCATTTGGAAGAATAAAAAGTCAAAAATATCAAAGGAATTAATGGGAAAAATGTAAAGGATGGATGTCCAGCAGTATCAGAACTTAAATTGTATTATAAGGCAGCAATTATCAAAACTATTTGGTACTGGCTAAGAAATAAGTCTCTTGCTGCCCATCACACTGGCCATGGCCAAAAGCCCCCCAGCCAGGCTACCCAGCCCACAACCCAGGACTAGCCAAACCTAATGCTCTCCCATAGCCCCTTACTCATTGGCCCATATTGCTACTGCCTCAGACCCATGCCAGGACCCAAGATTCATGCAGATTCCCACATCTTCACAGACACTCTCCCTCACTGTGAACGTCATTCTTGTTCCCTTTACAGGGATGAAAATCTCACAGCTCTTCGAAACCAGGTAGGTTGTAGAAGTGATATGGAATCTAGGATTAACAGGGTCCCACATCTAAAGGGAATATGAAATATCTAAAGGGCCAAGGGGGTAGAAGGAAAGGATAAGAAATGATGAGAAAGTGGATAGGAGGAAATCAATGTAGACAGGGACTGCAAAGACACACTGTAGTGCAACAGAGAAAAACTGTGGACTTGAAGCCAGGACACCAGGGTTCAAATACGATCTCTGGCTCCCTGAACCTCTGGTTCTTCATTTATTTAGAAAAAAAAGGAAGCTGGACTAGATGATTTCTAAGATCATTCCAGTTCTAAACACATCAGTCAGTCAACAAGTATTTATTAAGAGCCTACTATGTGCCAGGCATTTGTGCTAAGTAGGAGGCGTACAAAGAAAGGAAAAACAAACAATCCCTGTCTAATAAATCCTATGATCCTTTATTCATGAACCTATGCTAAGGATATAAAGATGAAAAATTATATAGTCCCTGATTTTAAGCAATTAACATTCTAATGAGGGAAGGAGCTAAACCCATAAAAGGCAGATAGGTGGTGCTAAGAATAAAGCATTAGACTGGAATCGGAAAGAAGTGAGTTTAAGTCCAGTGTCAGACACATAACTAGCTATGTGATCTTGAGCAAGTCAATTGACCTCTGCCTCAGTGTCCTCATCTGTAAAATGAGGATAATAATAGCATCCACTTTCCTAGGTTGTTATGAGAATAAAATGAGGAAATATTTGTAAAGCATTCCACAAACTTCAAAATCCTATATAAATACTAGTTAGAATTGTTGTTGTTATTAGATATGAAAGGTAGAATTAGCAGCAGAAAGAGCTCTGGACTTTGATTCAGAAGAGATGTGAATTTTCATCCCACTTCTGTCACTAGTTGTGTGACCAAGGTAAGTGACTTAAGTTACTAAGTCTCTGGGTCTTAGGTTACTCAAATGGAGAACAATAGTAATACTTATAATAGCCCTTAACTGGATAATAGTTAAAGAAACTGCATTCAGAGGAAAGACTGCATTTGGAATACTGTACAGTATTCTGAGATCTCAAATTGCTCTACAGCCCAAAGATCCATCTTTTCAATGCAAATGTTTTCTCAGAAACATCTGATGGGGAATCTTGGGATGTCATTATCCTGAAGAACCAAATGTACAGGTACCCAAAAACCAATGGGGAGACAGATGGTTAAGCAGGTTGCTGTATATTCCCAGTGAGGTTGAAGAAGTGATCTAAGGGATATCTATAAGAAAATGTATGAATAGAACAAAGATGGTCATGCATGAGATCAAGAAATAACAGATGAATAGCCAGAGTGATGCATTGATACTGACAAAATATAAAATGACCTAGAGAGAGAGGAACCCTGAACATTGGGTGGGCTCTCTACAAAAGATCTATGGAAGACTATAGACAAGAATTCTTCAATATGAGAAGACCTGGATGAGTTGTAATCTGTACCAATAAGAATGCCCACATTGGTGAGCTCATAGATCCACTGAGGTATGGGAGTACAGGACTTACCTCAGAGAGCTAATGGGAAAGCCAAATACCACACTGCATATAAAGCACTCAAACTGAAAACCTTAAAACACTATGTAATTATCTGTTATTGTTATTATTATTAAATAAATATGGTAGAAGGCAGAATGTAACAGATGCAAAAGAAGCCTAGACAAAATGCTATGAGAAATTTAAAGAAGAAAAGATCATGTCCACCTTGGGAGGTCAAGGAAGGCTTCATAGAGGTGACATCTGTCAGGGTCTTGAAGGAAGGTAAGAATTTTAACAAAGGAAATTGGTAGAATCTACTGCAAGCACAGGGAGATGAAGTATTCAAAGGTAAGGATACAGGAAACAGCAGAACAAGAACAGGGGATAAAGAATAGTACAGTTTGGCTGGAACATAGAATACTTAGGCTCATAGAATTCAGAGATAGAACAAATTTGAGTGACTATCCAGTCCAGTGCCTTCCAGAGAACTGAGTACCACAGAAGTGAAATGACTTGACTGAGGCCTATGCCCTGTTGTATTTTTATTTATTTTGTTAAGTATTTCCCAATTACATTTTAATCTGGTTCCAGGCTGCTGGAGCCTTTGGCCTGTGTGTTTGACACCTCTGGTATAGCAGACAGCTTGGAGAGGGAAAAATGTGGTAAGACTGGCTACCTTTATCTGGATGCACACACTTAAAGAAGCATCTCTTGAACCCAGAGCAGGTCCCTCTTATACTGGTCAGGTTCTAACAAGATGCAGCTGATGTTACTGGCAAGGTGATTTCCCAGGACAGCCTACATGTATCACATGAAAATGTTAGCTCCCATCTCTATAATGGATTTAAGGTTTATAAAGTATTTTACTCACAATAGCTCTGGGAAAGAGGAGAATGCAAAAAATGATCATTGTCCTCATCTTATAATAAGGAAACTGAGGCTCAAAAAAGTGAAATCACCTGTCTACAATCAAATAGTTCATAAGTATGGGGATGGGGGGAAAGGTGAACTCAGGTCTTGTAACTCAAAGAATAATATTCTTTTCACAACCCCATAATTGCTTACACAGTGGGTAATCAGGGAAGTTTTAGAGGGATAGGGAGGCAGCTAAAGCCAGGAGGAGAGGTAGGATTCATACAAAAAAGAAGCACTTAAAAAAATTTTTTTAAAGAGTAAGAAGCACTTGGTCCCCTTACTTCCCCACCTCTGGAGAAAGGAAGCTGGCCCCTGACTGAAATTTCCTCTCCTTGCAGAGACTTAGCTAAGTGCCGAGACTGCAAGGAATAAACACAGGGCAAACCCAGGGACTGAGCTGTAAGGAGGACCACCAAGGAAACCCAGGGCCTGGCACCCTTCAGGAATAATAATCAATGCTCATTTCCATAATGCCTTAAGGTTAACATCACTACTCTTCTCACAAAAGCCTGGGAAATTGGGTAATAAAATTATTATTATCTCCTCTTAACAGAAAAGGGGAAGTGACTTGTACATGGTCACTGGCTTGGTTCCAAGTCCCTCTTCCCAATACAACAAGGCACCACTCTTTGGAAAGCCTTGAAACCACAGAACAATGGAAAGAACCCTGGACTAAGGTTCAGAAGTCCCAGGTCTAGGGGCAGGTAGATGGCGCAGTGAATAGAGTACTGGCCCTGGAGTCTGGAGGACCTGAGTTCAAATCTAGCCTCAGATACTTGACACTAGCTGTGTGGCCTTGAGCAAGTCACTTAACCCCCATCATCTTACTTTCCCCCTCAAAAAAAAAGTCCTGAGTCTGAAATTCAATCCTATTTACTAGCTGGGTGACCTTAGGCAAGGCATTCCTCTCAGAGCTTCAATCTCCTCCTCTATAAACTGGAACAATTCAAGCCCTGATAACTTTATAGGGGAACCATTAGGATTGAATGAGATTGTTAATATAAAGTCACTTTGCAAATGATAACCCACCACCAGTTAGAGGCAGCAATAGGAGTAGCAGGAGTTTCAGATGCCTTCACTCATGTTCTCCAATGGCTGATGGAAGTGATCTTGAATTCTAGAAAACTACATCCTGCCCAATAGAGTTCTAGCAGGTTCAGCCAAGATGGAAATTCAATTCAATTCCATAATTTTTAATAGGTGCTTACAATATGTAGGATTCTGGAGGCTGCCCTTCTTTCATTCACCCAGGCTCACAACCTTGGTGACATACTTGACTCATCACCCTCTCACTTCCCACATGCAATCTGTTGCAAAGACCTGGCCATCTTACCTTCATAAGAGTTCTTATCTATACTTCTTTCTCTCCTCTGACCCTGCCACCACTCTAGTATAGGCCCTCATCATGTCACACTTGGACTCTTTCAAAAGCCTCCTGGTGGGTCCTAGTCTCTTGGACATTGGTGTTAGGCTTCTCCACCCCTGACTTAGGTCTAGGAGAACTTAAGGCTTTTTACTACTCTGGGCTTCATTCTACCCACATCAAGTAAGGATGATCAAATTGACTGTTGGATACTTAGAAAAGAGGTGTGTGTGTGTGTGTGTGTCACAAAAAATTTTTTTCTACAATACTTCAAGGGTACCAACAAAGATCATTTAAGTCCTGGACCAAATTAGCTCTTAACCTGGAGAATAGGAACTTGGTTTGTTTGTTTTTTTTATATTTTGATAACTTTGTTTCAATGTATTGGTTTTCTTTGTAATCTAGAAAGGGTCTATGGGCTTTCTCAGACTATCAAAGGAGTCTGTGATTAAAAAAACAAAAAAAGTTAAGAACTCTTACAGATGGCTTCATAAGTTGTTAGGGCCAAAAAAATTTATCACTGACTCAGTACCAAGTCAGAAAACAGATATGAAATCTATCCCTCACCCTTCACAAGAGATCGTTCCAGCATGGCACACCTTGTCAAGACTTTATGGCTGGATTCAGAAAGTCAAAACACATAGCCACAAGCACCACGGCACAACAGCATGCCTGCAGTCTGTGGTATGACCACCCCAAGTACGTGTTCATGGAGTTTTGTGTAGAGGACAGCACTGACATCCAGGTGCTTCTTGAGGACCACCAGATTATTTTCAACTGCAAGAATGCAGACAGTGTAGAGATATACAATGAGACTGAGTTTTACGCCAAGGTGAACTCCAAGGACTCTCAGGCTAAACGTTCAAACCTCTCATGAGAAAATGGAAGGGGAAGGTGGCTGGGCCTCAGCTCACCAAAGAAGACGTAAAGCCAGTGTGGCTCTCGGTGGACTCTGATACCTGGAGACACTGGGAAGGGGATGAAGAGGTAGAGCTATCTCAGGTGGAATTATGCAGAGCTCTTGAAGAAAGTCAATGCCAAGGGATATCCCCCTGCCATGGATGACGAGTCCAGTGGTGAAGACATGACAGGAACTTAATCAACATTACACAAGAGAATGTACATGCTATCTTCATTCCTCCACATTTCCTTCCCACCTTTGTAAATTTATGTACGTTTCTGAAGAGTTCTATCATGTAGTATTTTTTTTAACTTAACATGATTTCACACACACACACACACACACACACACACACACACACACACACAGAGTTTATGGCTGACCAGTATTGTCTTCAAGAGCCCAAGATTCCCTCCGCGCCACAATAGTTTTCTTAGAAAAAAACAACAGTGGAGGATACTATATAAATATCATTCATAATTTAAAAATAAAAAAGCCCAGGGGCAGCTAGGTGGCACAGTGAATAGAGTACCGGCCCTGGAGTCAGGGGGACCTGAGTTCAAATCCGGCCTCAGACACTTAACACATACTAGACGTGTGACCTTGGGCAAGTCGCTTAACCCCAATTGCCCTCCAAAAAGCAAAACAAAAAACAAACAAATAAGCCCGAGCTAATAAACATGAAAACACAAAGTAAACAGTGTTTAATTAGTAAATATTGAGTTGAAAAGAGTGGGGGGTTGTTATTGGTGCCACCACTATTCCAGCTCTAGGGCTGACCCTCTTGTTTTCTGTTGCCTCACCCTGACATGTCTGCAAACATTCATCCCTGGTCACAAATCAGTTCTGGTTTCCATAACAACCTCCACAGATAAATTCACAGTGGCTAGAGGAAGCATTGTAAAAGTTTGATGTGTATGCTGCGCAGGGCTCAGTCAGTTACTGTAACCTCATGACACATTGCCCCTAGGGGATCATGGGAGAGAGGAAGAAAAAGCCATAGTAGAAGGGAACCACATCTTCTGAGCTTCCTTAAATCAACAGGAAGTACTTACCATGTCCCTTTGCAAAATCCCACAGAAACCTTACCCACTCTGTACTGGTTTGAGCCTAGAGAGTGTTCCTTGAGGGTCTCAAGTGCCCTTTTCCAGCTTCTATCCCCAAACTTTACATCTATGAGCCCAGGACAGGGCAACATGCCTCATCCTAAGTAGGTCTTACCACAGAGCACCTTTATCATTTAATCCAATCCCTCCCCCAGGCCCCAAACTCATTGAACATTCTCAAAGTTGGAAGGAACCTCAGCAGACTTTTAGCCCAATTTGTTCCTGAACAGGAACCCCCTCTATAACATTCCTGCCAGGTGATCATCTAATCCCAACTTGGAAACCTCCACTTCTCTTCAAACAACTCCAACTGTCAGAAAATTTTTCCTAAGACCTAGAGGTCACAGCAATCTATGGGCACCACCCTAACATGAGCCGTTATCCAGATCAACATAAAACAGCAGAAATTTTGAAAACACCAGAGAAGATAGCTACTATTAGACCAACTCTCTCTCAGTCCACAACACCAAAGCCTGCCCTTATTAAGGGAAATTTAACTTTCCTCTAACAAAATAACTGAGGAAGTAAACTTGTCCAGGCATGAATGTTGGTTATGGACTTAAAGTGAGACTGCTTATGGGTGTCAATACAAGTTGATTCTTGTGCTCTTTTCTATTTTTTCTCCTTTCTTCTCCTTTTCCATTCTTCTCTCTCTCTCTTCCTTTCCCTTTCTCTCCTCCCTCTCTGTCTCTGTCTCTCTCCCCCTGCAAGGGAAGGATAATTCATCACAAACCCTAATTTCTCTCATCAATACATGGGGAGCAACCACTAACCAACATATGGGATATAACTCTTTTTATGACTCCAGTGATAAGTCTCTTACCCTGTCTTTCCCTTAACTTGGAGCACCATTGTAATGTTAATGGGAGCTGAAGCTCTTCCCCACCCGTTAATAGATCTCACATGGAGCCCAACAAGAGAAGCTTGATTAGGGGGAGGCTTGTTTTTCAGGAAGGCCCACAGCTTTTGTTACTTTGTAATTAGGCAGTGGGTCATGAGGGTTGTGAGGTCCTCTGACCCTGAAGAAGTGTATAAATACACTGAAGCTGGCATTTCGCTTTGGGGCTCAATGGCAAAGTGTTTGTGTAATGTAGCTAGATGAGACCCTGGGTAGTTGTTAAGGAGCCCCAGCTTTGAAAACCCAGATGCTGGTGCTTCTCTCTCTGGTACCTATGTATGTATGTAATGGTCAGACAGTTGGATATGTCTGTTGATCTGTGATATATGTATTATTTGGTCAGATGGTTGGAAGCTCTGTCTGTTGGTCTTTATGCTATTATTTTTGTTTGTGATTTATGCTTTTATTTTCTCTGAAGTTCAGAGTGCTGACTTTTTCCCCTGAACTAAGTAAAGGATATATGTTCGATTAAAGTAAGATTGTTGACCTTGAGAAAAGTTGTTTTCCTTTAGAAAAGCAAATTAAAGAACCTGTGCTAGCAGCCTTTCTGTGTGATGGAATTATTGGTCTTATCCCCTATAGCAGCTACAAGCAACATTGTTGTTATAACCATGTACCAAAGCAAGGATGATGATCAACAAGGTAAGAGCTAGTAGTCTGAACTACCTAGTACTTGGGAGTTGGAAGCATGGGAGAATGATATTTAGAGTTAGGGGAAACACAGAGTATGAGACTTTCACATAAGAATCATAAAAAGTTGCACCCTATGTCTCGTTTAGTGGGTTGGTGTAATGTAATGCCAAGGAAAGGCAACTTCCCAAGGTTCAGAATACCAGCATAGGTGCTCTCCATTTTATTCAGTGACCAACCAAGAACAGAGAAGATCAAAACATGACATCATTCAAAATACAGCATTTACTAAGTGTGATTAAATAATCTCCAAGTACTACCCCACCCCAGGACCTTCCAATCATTCAATCAATTACAAAGTCCCTGTTCTAAATACTTCTCCACCCCCAAGCTATACCTTCATTTAGTCCACCACAAAGCCCCTCTTCTCAAATGGAGATTAGTTTCCAAACATAAGTAAAGTACATTCATTTGTTCAACCACAGAACACAAAAAGGTCAAAAGTTCCCCTCCCCTGGATCACAATTGAATCTACCCCAGAGTTACATCAAGTTAAGCACAGCACTTAATACCCAAATGGAGGTCTTTTCTTCATCTTGACAAGAGGCAAGTTCTCAGCAATCTTAGTTCCTGGGGAGAAAAGGCTTAGCAAGGCCACAAGATACATTGCCAGTCCCTTCATTAATTCATCCTCTGTCTGTAGAACAGTCCTAGAACCCCTGAAAACATTAGCAAAACCCTCTCCCAGGATTTCTGTAAACATACAACAAGAAAATCCTTCTTCAGGGCTTCTGAACCAACAGAAAGGTTCCCAGACCCCTGCAACAACAGCACTGTCCTTCACCAGTGGACGGTATTCACTCTGTCTGCAGGACAGTCTCCAGACCCCTGCAACAACAGCACTGTCCTTCACCAGTGGACAGTATTCACTCTCTGTCTGCAGGACAGTCTCAGGGCTTCTTAGCCAACAGCCAGGTTCCAGGACTTCTTCAACAAAAGGACTGTCTTTCACCAGTGGACAAATCTGGCAAAACAACATCAAAACAGACAGACAAAGTACCAGCAAAATAGCCATGTATCCTCAGTCCTTGGCAGCTCAGGGGGCAGGTCTCAAAAGTCCAGGGCAATTCAAAGTGGCCCCCAGCAATTCTATCAGTCTCTCTCTCTGCCTCCACGAGGTGCTGCTTCCAAAAAGTTCTTCTGCCTCTCTCTTGTCTCTCCAAATCTACGTCACCAGCTCCTCCCAGTTCAAGACTTTCTTTTCACATCAACAAGTCCATCCCACAGGTGGGATTAGCAAGCTCTGGGTCTTAACACAATCAGTTTGAAAACCAAGCCAATACAGGGGAATCTTTAATTGCCATTACTATCACATTCCACCCCTCCAGGATCCTTGGCCTTACAATCTCAATCTAAATGGCCATGGATCCTGGAACAAATAGAGGCACTATGCTTTGTACTCCTTGCCAACTACACCATAATGTAATGTAATACCAAGGAAAGGCAACTTCCCAAGGTTCAAAATACCAGCATAGGTGCTCTCCATTTTATTCAGTGACCAAGCAAGAACAGAGAAGGTCAAAATATGACATCATTCAAAATACAGCACCCCGGCTTCCCCAGGGTGTCTGCCAACACAGGTTCTTGGATCTGCTGTTAAAGGAAAGCAACTCAAAATGGGTTAACAAGCTTACTTTAATCAGTCAGACATATATCGTTTACCTTGTTCAGGGGAAAAAGGTCAGCACCCCGAACTTCAAAGCATACAGGCAGAATTATCAAGACAGAAACAGATCAAGTAGACAGATTTCCAAACTGTCCAACCATTACATCCATACCAAATCAGCATCTGGGTTTTTCAAAGCCAGGAGAGCCCTGGACAACGGCTTCCCAGAATACAGATCAAATCACAGAACACTTCTCAAAGTGAGCCCCCAAAACAAAGCTACACATCAGGGCTTATATAGCCTTCTCCTGGCTCAGAAAATGTAACAACCTTATTGACTCACTGGCCAATCAAGAAGTATTTACTGAAAAACAAGCCTCCCACCCAAGGCTTCAGGTGAACTTTAACCTAGGGGCAGGGAAGATCTTCCAAATTTGCATTCCCATTACAGTTGGTTATCACAAAGAAAACAGGAACCTCTATGTGGGACTAGTAATCACCTCTCTCTCTGACAATTAGAGAATGTATATTATTTTATGGGACCCATCTGCATCTTGGAGACCTTGCTAGTAGACTCGAATTAGCAGACTCCCTGGTACCTAGAAGGGTTTGTTTGGAAGGTAAGACCCTCCTTACTTGTGCAAGGACAGATAATATACCCTTGGGGGCTGTTAAATTATTTTGTAACTTTAAACTAGCTCAGTGGAAAAGCTGACTCAGTTATCAAATTAATAGAGCATAAAATCAGTTTAACTCATACAGCAGAAACTAAAGGTAATGTTAATTTTGATTTTTTAATACCTTGCTATCTGTGTACTGAGATGGGAAGCATCTGGTCTGTACCAGGGTATATGTCCTGACTATGCCTACAGCATCCTGTGCCTTCTTTCTGTTGCAGAGAAGACTGACTTGTGCCCCTCACTGCCCAACAGCATCAAGGGCCATGTCTAAGGGGCTGCAGCAGTGACTTTTTATGACCTTCGACTTACTTGAAACTGAATGTTCTTGAAATGTCACAGAACAAATCCCTTTAATAAAAGGATCTCTTCTGTAAAGCTTGGACTCAGTCAAAAGGCTGCAACCAAGGACCTAGAAGGTCACATGAGCCCTTATGGCCACAGGTTCCCCACCCCTGGTCTAGCAGTTCCCAAGGAAAAAGAACTTGGCGTTTGCCCTTGTCTTGCTCCTCCCCTTAGGGAGGAGTTTTGTCCTTTTCCCACTTTTACTGTCCTTTCCCCCCTCTCATGCCATGATCCTTTAGATGGAGATTTATGGTGTCTCTTCCTTCCTTTGTTGTACTGTTGTAAGTATGCGAACTTCTGATGGATTGTGAACTCTTTGGGTTCCACACACATATTCATTCCTCTTTTAATAAACTTAGTTTTCATATAAGTTTCATGAAGTGATGATTGCCTGTTGACATGTTTTTGAGGGGCTCCAGAAGATTCTCAGATCCAAAAAATATTTCCTTCAACCACCTGCCCTCCCACGTGATCTGAACCCCCATTCTGGGGGTCACAGTTCTTAGCTGGTCATTGTCTCAGATGGTCATTTTCTCCAGAAGGCTTCAGCTAAAATGTATGAGTTCTCTGAAAGCTTCTGGCCCTCTCCCATTAAGAAGTGAAGGGTGACTATACCAGATTAACTCAGTGATTTCTCTGACCTTGAGATAAATGAGATGCAAGAGGATGTTTGGGAGCAAGGGAGAAGTATTAAACGTGGCAGTCACAAGGTCAAAGATAACTCAGACCAGCAAGGATAGGTCTAAGTAAATGGGCTGCCAGGTGTATGCTGAAGATCAACTCTTCCTACATGGTTATTTGGTCTGGGCTCCAGTCATGCCTGGTCATCTCCTCCGCTCATCCGCTGTACCCCTCCGCTCATCCACTCCTTGCCCAATGGAGTGAGGAAAAGGGGATCAGGGAAGGCAAAGAAGATTGCTAGGATGCCTTCCATGTCTCACTTTGTGAGGCAGGGCCTTATCTGCTATAGGCTCCAGCCATTACTAGAGATCACAACCATTGCAACAGCATTTCTGGGAGCCAGAGCAGGAAGTTCACCCAGTACAGGGCAAAGGTGTCCTTTAGGGGCCTGTGGGCCCATGCCCTGCTTGGCTGCAAGGCCTAAGAGCCCCAGTGATCCTTTCCCTACTCCAGGTAAGCCACCTGTGCCAAGGTAAGGGTCCTAGCATGCTGCAGAGTCCATTAATAACCCCAGGCCTTCTGCACTCAGACACAGATCTACGAGGATAACTTTCTAAGAGGAAAAACAAACAAAAACGTTAAAAGTTTCCCTAGCCCCGGCATACAAAAGGACACAGCACATAGATCTGATTGAAGTTGGTCCTGCCCAAAGGCAGAGGACTAGTTAGAGGAGAAGGGGCAGGGGAATTTTGCCTGGGGATTCTCAGGATTCCCCTAGCCTAGGGGTGTGGAACCTGAGGCTCAAGTGCAGCCCTTTGACCGAATTCAAACTTCATAGAACAAATCAGGTTCATTCCCTACCCCCTGTACTAGCCTTCTTTATAAAGTAGCTGGCATGCTGCTGCCCCCTGGTGGCTCTATGAATAAAGACAAACCTTGGCATAGGGTCAGGATGCTCTCTGGAATCCCCAACCCTGTAGATCCGGCCTTTAACTACCTCAGACGTCAAAGCCTGAGGCTGAGCACCTTCCTCACACCCAGGGGCAGGGTCAACTACATCTAGGCTCCTCTGATTCTCACTAGAAGCCCTTGTATTAGTGGGTGCCTGGGAAGGAAGACAAAAGCCTCAGCTCCAGAACCGCTGGGTTCTGTCATCCAGTTCATCCCTCTATTACCTCCTATCACATCCTAAGTTCCACATCTTTCTCTTCCTTCCCGTGAATAAGTAGGCAATGGGAAGCCATGGAAGAAAGACAGGGAAAAGAACCAGCTCCCCAACTACACCTTCCCAAGCTCCCAGATGGGACCCTATACAAAGTCCTAGGCTCAGATGAAAAACATTCTCTGACCCCAGATCATGGGTGATTTGAAAAGAGGAGAACTTGAAGGGACCCAATGGATCTCCTCAGAAAGAGAGATGAAACATGGTTTGGCAGAAAGAGCAATGGACTGGAAATAAGGGGATCAAGGTTTTAAGTCCTTGTTCTGTCACTATACAATTGTGTTCACATCATGTCTCTTCTTTGTGCCTTAAATACTGTCATAGCTGTAAAATGACAGGCTTGGGCTGCATGACTTCTAATGTGATCCAGTCAAACCCAATCATTTTACAAGAGAAGAAATTAAGACAGAAAGGAGGATATTTGCTGAAAGCCACTCAATTTGTGACAAATTCTTGACACAAACCCTGACTCTCTAGGTTCACTGATCTTTTGCCATATATGCTGAAATGGACCCCTTAAAGAAGCCATGAAACAATGATGCCTCCCTCATAAAGTCCACACCTCTCCCAACTCTGGAATCTAACTTTCTACTTTTTGAAGTTATTAAATTGATATTAAATTAAACAGGACCTCCTCGTGGCTCCTGCTTCCACCTCCTCCAATTTGTGTAAAAAATGACTCTAAACAAACTTTGGAGCTACAGAACCCACAAAATGACAGAGAGAAGCTAACCTCCTGATGAAGACAGCCCAGCAGCGCTCTGTTTGCCAAGCCCAGCCCCGGGTGAGCAGGAGGTTTTAGCCTCAAGGAGGCCACAACCAGCCACTGGCTAGAGGGACTTCAGATCACCAGCAGCTGTGGTGGTTTCCAGAATTATCAACCCATAGATGCTAAGGACTAAGTGAGAGGTCAGACTTTGAAGTCATGGACTTTGGGAACCAGGAGTCTGGGAATGTGGTCCAGCCTTTGCCCCCTGGAGGGAGAAGCGGCCATGCAACCGCTGCCATGTGGCTGCTTCAGAGCTCCTGGACTGCAGATTGTAGGGGGACCAAGTGACCAGTCTGAGGGGTAGTCACTCTTGCTTTAACCTGCTTGGATCTGGATCCCTGTCTAGGGTGGAGGTCCTGGGGTGCATGACCAGTTTGCCAGAGTGTGTGGAGGCTTCAGAGAGGGCAGCCAACTAATAGCTACCACAGCTGAGAAAACCCCAGCAATTTGGGACAAAGCTCCCCATTCTGGTAGCAGAGTTCTACTATAGCAACAAGCTCAAAAATCAAGTAATTGAGTGACAACATAAGAAAGCAAAGGAAGCAAAACAAGCTCAGCAATCCAACTTCACACTATTTTGGGGACAAAAAGGATCAAAGCATGGAACAGGAGGAAGACAATGAAGTCAGAATTCCTGCACCAAAAGCTTCCAAGAAAAATATGAGCTGGTTATAGGCCATAGAGGAGCTTAAAAATGATTTTGAAAATCAAATAAGAGAAGTGGAGGAAAAATTGGGAAGAGAAATGAGAACGATGCAAGAAAATTATGAAATGACAATCAGCAACTTGACTGAAGAAAATAACACCTTAAAAATAGATTAACTCAAATGGCAAAAGAGGCTCAAAAAGCCAATGAGGAGAAGAATACCTTAAAAAGCCAAATTTGCCAGATGGAAAAAGAATCTCAAAAGCTCACTGAAGAGAATCATTCCTTCAGAAGTAGATTATAGCAAATGGAAGCTAGTGACTTTATGAGAAATAGAGATACTATTAAACAGATCCAAACAAATGAAAAAATAGAAGGCAAAGTGAAATATCTCATTGGGAAAACCACTGACCTGGAAAATAGAGCCAGGAGAGATAATTTAAAAATTATTGGACTACCTGAAAGTCATGATAAAAAAAAAAAAGAACCTAGAAATCATCCTTGAAGAAATTCTCAAGGAAAATTGCCCTGATGTTTTAGAGCCAGATGGCAAAATAGAGATTGAAGGGGTGGCCAGGTAGCACACCGAGTAAGAGCACCGGCTCCAGTGTCGGGATGACCTGGGGATCAAATCCCAGGCTCAGACACTTAGCACCCACCCAGAAACACCTGGCTGTGTAACCTTGAGCAAGTTACTTAACCCCAATTGCTTAGGGGCGACCAGGTGGCTCAGCGAGTAAGAGCACTGGCTCCAGTGTTGGGATGACCTGGGGATCAAATCTGGGCTGAGATACTCAGCACCACACCCAGAAATAACTGGCCGTGCAACCTTGAGCAAGTTACTTAACCCCAATTGCTTAAAAAAAAAATAGAGGTTGAAAGAATCCACTGATCACCTCCTGAAAAAGATCCCAAAAATAAAACTCCTAGGAATATTACAGCCAGGTTCCAGAGTTCCCAGATCAAGGAGAGAATATTACAAGCAGCCAGGAAGAAACATTTGAATATTGTGGAAACACAATCAGGATAACACAGGATCTGGCAGTTTTCGCACTGAGGGATTGAAGGGCTTGGAATATGATATTCCAGATGTCAAAGGAGCTGGGATTAAAACCAAGAATCACCTACCCAGCAAAACTGAGTATCAAGTTTCAGGGGAAAATATGGTTATTCAATGGAATAGAGGACTTTCAAACATTCATGATGAAAGAAACAGAGTTGAATAGAAAATTTGACATTCAGATACAAAAAGCAAGAGAAGCATAAGAAGGTAAACAGGGAAAAGGAATCATAAGGAACTTATCAAAGTTGAACTATTTACATTCCTACATGGAAAAATTGTAATTGTAACTTATGAAACTTTTCTCAGTATGAGAATAGTTGAAGGGAATAGAAATATATATATATATATATATATATATATATATATACATATATGTCTATATAGGAGGGTATATAGGAGTATTAATACATATGTGAGTATGTATATATATGTGTACAGGTATACATAGACAGAGGGCACAGGACCAATTTAATAGGAAGGGATGATACTTAAAAGGTGAAATTGAGAGGTGAGAGAAAAGAATATAATGAGAGGAGATGGGGAGACAGAATGGGGTAAATTATCTCATATAGAAGGGGCAAGGGAAAACTGTTATAATGGAGGGGAAGAACAGGAAGACAAAAGGGAATGAGTCAACCTTATTCTCATTGAATTTGGCTTAGGGAGGGAATGACATACACACTAAATAGGGTATCTCAAATCAATGTTTAAATCAAATGTTTAAAATTATATATATACTATTATATTATTTTACATGTAACTGGGAAATAAGATATACAGGCACTGGGGCATAGAGATCCACCATGCCCTACTGGAAAGTCGGAGGGGGGATGGGAAGGATATAGGAGAGAGCAGATTGGGGGAGGGGGTATTCAGTGAGATCACTGATTTGGGGTGGTGGGTAGGGGAAAATGGGGAGAAAATTTGTAACTCAAATTCTTGTGGAAATGATGTAAACTAAAAATAAACATTTAATTAATTTTTTAATTTAATTAAAATTTAACTTAAAAATGAATAAATAAAAGAAATTGATATTAAATGATTGTCAGGCCACATATGTTAAAAGACTGAATGATATAACCTAAAATCAAAGCTTAATGGGGAGAATACTTTTACAACAATTGACACCTATGCAGTATCAGTCTTAACATATATAAACCTTTTAGCATGATAAAACAGATGTCAATAGATTTAAAGCTATCCAATCCATAATGATTTCCCCCAATATTTTTTTAAATTCTGAACTTAAACACCAAAAACAAAACATTTCCACACAGACAGCAGACCACAAAAAGTTTTATGTGAAACATGAACCTCCATATTATGCAGATTGCTTTTTTAAATTATAAAATCATATCATATATGATTATAAAGTCATTAAAAATTTTAAATTATAAAATTTAAATTATAAAATCAACAAATATTTAGTAAATATCTACTATGTGCAAAAGTCTAGGGATACAAAAAATAAAAAAGGCAAAAACACTATCCCAGCCCTCCAGGAGCTGACATTCTAATGTGGGGAGACAATATGTAAACAACTACATAAATACAAAATTTCATATAAATCATATAAATGGGATGTAATCTCACAGGCAAGGAATTGGAAGTGGATGGGCCTGGGAAGTGAGGACAGCCCAAAGGTGAAGATGAGGAGGGAGAGCATTTTAGGCAGGAGAGTTGGCCAGTGAAAATGAAGTATCTTGTGTGAGAATTGCCAATATATCAAAATGAATAAAATTTATTAAGTACCCACTATATACTAAGTACTGTGCTAAGCACCAGGAATACAAAATGGGGCAAAAAAAAAGCCCCTGCTCTCAAGAAGCTCACAATATAATTGGGGAGACAACATGCAAACAAATTTATACAAAGCTAACTATATGCATGATAAATAGGAAATAATTAACAGTGGAAAGGGATTATAATTAAAAAGGGCTGGGAAAGGCTTCCTGTAGAAGGTAGGATTTTAGCTGGGACTTGTAGGAAGCCAGGGAGGTTAGAAGGGAGAAATGAGGAGGGAGAGCATTCCAGGCATGGGAGACAACCAAAAGAAAGAGGTTAATGTTGCTGGATCATAGAGCATATAGATGGGGGTAAATTGTAAGAAGGTAGTAAAGGTAGGAAGGGGCCAGGTTGTAAGGGGCTTTGAAAGCCAAAAAGAGGATTTTATATTTGATTCTAGAGGCAACAGGGTGCCAATGGAGTTTATTGACACAGCTAGTCTGGTGCTTTAGGAAGATCTCTATGGCAGCTGAGAGGATGGAGCAGAGCAAGGAAATGCTTGAGGACCAGGAGATGAACAAGCAGACTGTTGCAATATCCAGGCACAAGGTCCTGCCGCAGGGTCATGGAGAGGATGGGACATATATTGTGAGGGTAGAAATGACAAAACATGGCACAAATCAAAACTCTGGCTTGTCTGTACTTCCTTTGGAACTTCCCTCTGTTATCCTCTGCACATTTAAAAAAACGTTACAATGGTCCTCTATTTTGACAACACTATTGCTAACCTGCCTTCCCTTAAAGTCCCTTCTTTCCTGATTAAAAACTGGTAGAGAGAAAAAGCCCTTGTAACAAATAAGTAAAATCAAGAAAAATGCATCTACACAGTGGCCACATCCAAAAATGTATGCCACCATGCCACGTGTCCAGCCTCTCTCTCTCTCTCAGGAGGTGGGTAGTGTGTTTCATCATAGCTTCTCTGGAGACACGACTCACCATGTCATCATTCAGGGTTCTTTAGTCTTTCAAACATGTTTTTCTTTGCAATCTTGTTGTCCTTGTGTAGACTGTTCTCTTGCTCCTGCTCATTTCATTTTTCACCAGCTCATTCTACCCAGAATTCTCTAAATTCATCTCTTCTGTCATTTCTTTCCTTCTTTCCTTTTTTTTTTTTTTTTGCTTTTTGGAGGGGGAAAGCAGGGCAATTGGGGTTGTGACTTGCCCAAGATCACATGGCTAGGATTAAGTGTCTGAGGCCGAATTTGAACTCAGGTCCTCCTGACTCCAGGGCCGGTGCTCTACTCACTGTGCCACCTAGCTGCCCCTCTTTTGTCATTTCTTATGGCACAATGACCTTCTATTACATTAATATAGTACAATTTGTTGTCATAGTCCCTAAGAGGCAAACTAAAGTAACATCCTCTCCATCCCCCCCCACCTTAAATTCTAGTTCTTTGCTTTTCTCTTTGATTCTCCTTTGGGATGAGAATATTTATTTTACTTGCAATTATTCTTTCCCTTGCATTTTCCTACCTTTTAATAAATTATCTTCATCCCTACAAAGTTCTCTATTGAGCTCTGTATGTTTCACACTAAACTGTTTGGGTGTAGATGTGGGTGTGGGTGTGGTGTGTTCAACCCTCCTTTGTTTCAGATAAGAGGTTCATCAGATGCCCACTTCCCCTACTCCTTCCTCCATGTTTGTATATTCTTCTCACACACCTCAATAAGAAGAAATCATAGCACTTCTTCCAATTGTTTAAATACACTTACCTTTCTAGGTTTCTTCTTGATTCTTGCTTTGTATTTCAAAGTTGCCATTCATCTCTGGCTGTTTTCATCAGAAATGTTTAAAAATCTTCTATTCCATCAAAAGACCACTTTCTCCCTATAGGATTATACTCAGTTTTACAATAAGTTATGCTTGATTGTAAACTGATTTCTTTTGCTTTTTAGAATTTTGTATTCCAAACTCTCTTCTAGTTTTAAGTAGAAGTTACCAAGTTCTGTGTGATCCTCATTCACAGTAGAACCTGCCAGGTTGTAGCCTATGTGACTGTAATTCTTTAGTACTTGAAATGCTTCTTTCTGGATGTATGTAGAATTTTTTCTTTGATGTGATAGCTTTGGATTTTGGCTATGATATTCCTGCAACTTTTCCTTTAGTGCATCCTTTCAAGAGGTGATCAGTAGACTTCATCTTTACTTTGCCCTTCTGACAATTTTCATTTATGATTTCTTGAAACAGAATATCTAGGGTGGTTTTTTTTAATAATGGTTTTTAGGGAGTCCAAAAATTCTAAAATAATCTTTTACCTGTTTTCCATATTGGTTGTTTTCTTATAAGAAATGTTTTAAATTTTCTTTTATTTTTATAACCTTAAATTGTCCTAATACTACTTGTTACCTCAGTTATTTATATTTATATTTATATTTATATTTAGAACTATTCTAGTTTTCAAAGATTTTATTTCTTGGGTAAGATTTACCATTCTCTTCTAAGCTAATTATTTTCCTAATTCTTTCCTCCATAGCTTTTATTGCATTTTTTTAATCTCTTACTTCACTTCCAGATTTTCATGTAGCCCTTGTATTTTTTCTTTTGAATCTCCACTTGTAGTTTGTAAAGTCACCTTCTTCCAGATGTTCTCCAGATTTTCAAACATATTTTATACTAGTTGGTGTTTTCTTCAATTTACTCAACTCTCAGGCTTTAGTTCCTGAACTAGGGCTTTGTGCCAGGGCCAAGACCTGCCCCTGCTATGCTTTGGCCCTGTTTGGTCTTACTTTGGGTCCCCTGAATTCTTTTGCTGACCTCTGCCTCACTAGATATTCAGGGTTTTCTTTGGCATCTCAGGACAGAGCTATTTTAGGGACCTCAGAGTCCCTAGGCCTGAGTTAGTCTCTGCAACCCCACAATGGCTGATACTATACTTGTCAGTACCATGTTAGTCACTGTGTCATTGTCTGCTGCCACTTCTGGGCCCTGACTCTGGGACTTTACAAAACCCTCTGCTTTTGCTGCCTCTGGTCAGACAGCGTTGCAAACAACACCTCATACCACTGGTAACATTCATTCTTGCTTTCCTGGTGAAGCTTCCTTTCCTAGTACCCATCAACTTCGGCGTGGTTTTTGGTACAATTCTAGAAGTGGAAAGAGTCTGGATTATCAGGCAGCTATCTTGGCGGGAAGATCCATCGATATTAATAAAACACAAAGTTTACAATGAAGACAAAGAAAGATTAACCTTGCCAAAAAGAAAGGAAAAAGATTAATATTCTCAGAGCACACACACACACACACACACACACACACATTAAAATTTACAAAAATAGTTAGGAAACAAACAGACCTCACTTCACAAGCAATTTAAAGACTATATACTTATGTACAGATATATACCACTGATTTTGTCTCATGTAACCAGAAGTGTTTTATCTTCAGGTGTTGTCTATGACATAGACTAAGATTCAAGAGCAAAATCAAAGGCACTCCATGGGTGACATCCACATGATTTCAACCAACATGTTAATAAAAAGTATTAAATAAAGAATTATTATATAGATATGTTTATAAAAATTGAGAGATTTGTGATAGCCATTCAAGATAGTGTCTTTGAAGCTCCAGTACTTAGGACAGCATGCAGAATATAATGGGTACTTAAGTAAATGCTTATTCATTGACTGAATACTCTTATTCAATTATAAAAAGCAGTAATTTTGTCTGTGTGACAGCCTACAAAATATTAAATATAACATAATAGCAGGATAATGAATGACTTGAATTTGGACTGTTTCTATCTGAACCCCACTGAAAAATATGAAAATGAGACAACAACAACGATAATTAAGACTGACTCACGGGTATTTGTTTGTGGAAATGGAGAGGTTTATGATGGCAATTCAGGACCAGGTCATCACTCCCAGAAACTACTGGAGTTATCTTTGAAGATCCCAGAGTTAGTTACCAATACAGTAACACATGATTTTCAGGCTGCAAAAATTTAGCACCTACCAAACACTTAGACAGATAATATATAGTGTTGTGGTTTAGCTGTTTCAGTCACATCCAACTCTTTGTAATCCCATTTGGGGTTTTCTTGGCAAAGATACTAGAATGGTTTGCCATCTCCTCCTTCTCCAGCTCATTTTACAGATGAGCAAACTGAGGCAAACAGGGTTATGTGACTTGCCCAAGGTCACACAGCTACTGAGGCCTCATTTGAACTTAGGTGTTCCTGACTACAAGCCTTGGCACTCTATCCACTGTGCCACCTAGCAGGCCAGATGTTGAAGCTAGACAAACATCAGAAGCTCCCTATCTTCCATAGACTGACAGACAAAAAAATCAATATACAGTATTACAAATACAGACCTCAATTGAAAAAAAATAAAATACTATTAAGTGGGGGAAAAAACAAACACAGACCTCAAAATATACTGAAGAACTCGAATAAATTATGCTGAAACTGGAACATTAACACTCACAATTATTGCACACAAATACCTGAATATAACACTAGATTCATAAATTATTAAGTATAACATTTTTTTTTTGCTTTTTGGAAGGGGGAGGGCAGGGCAATTGGGGTTAAGTGACTTACCCAAGGTCACATGGCTAGTAAGCGTTAAGTGTTTGAGGCCATATTTGAACTCAGGTTTTCCTAACTCCAGGGCCAGTGCTCTACTCACTGCATCACCTAGCCACCCCCCAAGTATAACATTTTTAATAGCTGTTGGCATACAAAATCCTTACAACTCTAATTTGTGTGAAACAAACAAACAAAAACACTTGCAAAACACAAAAACCTGGTAGAAGAAATCAAAATACTGCTGCGACAGGATAAAGTATATATCCTCCTGATCACCAGTGACCCTCCAGAAGATATGCTTACCATTTTTTTCAACTATAAAAAGCAGTAATACCCACCTGTACAACAGTTCCCAGAACATTAAATGAAAAAGGCTAACAGCAAGCTAGCAATTTGTGCCAAAGCTATGTCTATCAGAATGCCATCAAATGAGATGAAATAATAATAATAGTGACTGATCTTCTCTAGTACTTTGCAGATTTCAAAGTCTTTATCACATTATTCCACTTGATATTCATAATAACTCTGTGAGGTAGGTACAGGTATTATCCCCATTTTACAGATAAGAAATCTAATGCTTAGAGAATTTAAGCAACTTATCTATACTTCTACAACTGCCCCAGACAAGATTTAAAACTGGGTCTCTACAAAATCTAAGGTCAATGCACTTTTAATTATCTCATGTTTCCTCTCATGCAGGGTAAACAACCAGTTTAGGAAGAAAGGGGTAAAGGACACGTCTCATTGAAGCTTTGTGAAATATCACATCTAGACCCTACTCAGGACCTCAGCTTCCTGAGGAATCAGATGTTCTCAGAAATTACTCAGTGAGAGCTGAGATCTTCAGTCAAGCCCATGGCCCAGTGCCAATCCCTTAGCAACTTATATTTTTTTAATCTCTCTGGAGGAATTTAGGATTGGGACAGCCACCATACACTCAAGCTTTTAAAAAGTAAAAAGCCTTCTTATAAAAAGCACTTGTAGTGTGGAATCTTAGAGATTATCTAGCCTAAGTCACTCAGTTTTACAGATGAGGAAACTGCCTAATAGTTTTCATAATGATGTTCAAGTAAACAATCAGCAAGGCTATCCTTTTAGAGAAATCCTCTAATGGACAGGGCTGTTAGACCACATGGCCCAAGCTATCAAACCTCAGAAATGCTTTATCTCAGCAACAAGATAATTTGCATTTGTATAAAGAGACACCAAAACAACACATAGGACTTAGAAGCAACATGAATTCCCACCTGAGATTCTAAGGACTGGCCAAGCACAATGATATTTATGGCCAGGGGTGGGGATCCTTCAGCCTTGGGGCCACATATGGCCTTCTAGGTCCTTGGGTGCTAACTTTTGACTGAGTCCAAGTTTTACAGAACAAATATTTTTATTAAGGGGATTTGTTCTGTGAAGTCTGGATTTAGTACTTGAAGACCTAGAGATCTAGCAGCTAGTCTATGAAGACAGGATGGTTTGCTTATCTATAAGGCTCTCAGCTGCACAAGTATTTTCCCAGTCTAGTGCAACTTTCCCAGACTGGGTCTGTTGTGGCTCCCAAGGACACATAGGGAGTCCAGTTTGGGAGGCAAACAACAAAATATTTTAGCTGGGGGTAGGGAGGGGAGGGGAAGAGGTGCTTCATCCTTGACACAAGCAGGGCTTCCCACATGCTCTGGGTCTAGTGTTTCTAGAAAATATTGCAATTCAAAAAGACAAGTTCAGGGCACCCCTTAATAGAAACATATTCCCCCAAGAGGGAAGTGCTATGTAAATAAAAATATTTATATAGCTAGGTGGCATAGGAGACAGAATGCCCAGCCTAAAGTCAGGAATTGTCTCCCTGAATTCAAATTTGGCCTCACTTACTATCTGCGTGACCCTGGACAAGTCACTTAACCCTGTTTGCTTCAGCTTCCTCCTCTGTAAAATGAACTGGAGAAGGTAATGGCAAACCACTCAAGTATCTTTACTAAGAAAACCCCAAATGGGGTCATAAAGAGTTCGACACAACTGGAAAACAACTGAACAAATTTATACAGTGTAATAGCAAAGAACTGTGAATAAAGTAACTGCTTACTGATTTGGGGAATGGATAATTGTGGCACATTAATACAATGGAATATTATTTTGCTGTAAGAAACAACAAACATGATGAATATACTGAACTTATGCAGGGTGAAGTAAGCAGAACAAGAAAAAACTGTATATATATATATACTGTATATACAATAACTACAATATAAATGGAAAGAAGAACATGACCAGTGGGACATGAATGCTGCCAAATTTTAATAACCAAGCTTGGCCCAACGGAGATTGAGAGCTATAAGAGAACACCTCTTCCTTGCTTCTCTGATGAGGTGGAACCATTGGATATGGAATACTGCATATAATATTCTATATTTGATTTATTTTGTAGTTTTGCTTAGTTTTAAGAAATTTTTTTCCCTTTATTCATTTTTTAAATTCTACCTTATAAGAGATGTTTCTCTAGGTGGGTGCTGAAGAAGGGATAAAATGGGAAATATAGGTGATATAAAGACAAAAGATAGCATTTAAAAAAAAATCCTTCACAATCTGACTCCAGCCTATCTTTCCAATTTGTTTACATATGACTTTCCCTTATGCACTCTGCACCCTACCCACATTAGCCTACTTATTGTTCTCATGTACATACAATATTGTTTCCTATCTCTGAGTCTTTTCACAGGCTTGTTCACCCACACCTGAAATACTCTCCTTCCCTGTCATCAATTCTTAGTAACTCGAGTACTTTTTAAGATTGAGCTCAAATGCCACCTCCTTCAAAAGCCTTTCTCTCCATTTTTAAACCCTTCTCAAAAAGTACTTTATATGTCTTAGGTTTATATACTGTATGTACTTATCTGTAAACATACTCTATCTCCCTAGTAGAATGTAAGTTTCTTGAATAGAGCACCAGCCCTGGAGTCAGGAGGACCAAGGTTCAGATCCGGCCTGACACTTAACACAAAAAAATAGCCATGTGACCTTGGGCAAGTCACTTAACCCCAATTGCCTTCCAAAAAGCAAAAAAAAAACAAAAAAAGAATGTAAGTTCCTTAACAGTAAAGGCCAGTTTAGTTTTGTATTTGTGCCTCGAACATAGCTTGTTGTTGTTTTTGTTGTTTGTCCTTCATTCTCGAAGAGGGCCAATGACATCATTAGGCCGATGTCTTGACCGACAAGTGAACTGGATTTGAGTGAGGCAGGGCTGTGAAAAGTTATCAGTCTCACTCTCCTCAAGAGTCATTAGAGTCCAGTGGCAAGACAGGTCAGGACAACTGGTGATGGCTCCAGACCCAAAGACAAAAAGAAGATGTATAATGAATTATTAGCAAGCCATAGCATATCAACAATAATAACTTGCATGAAATGAGTAGCACAAAAATATAATCGAGAATAAGTAAAATGAGGAAAAGATGGGAACTGAACAAGCCCAAAATGAAATATTTTTTTAAAAATTCAAGACCAGATGGATTTACAGTGAATACTAGCAAACATTAAAAAAAACTATTAATTCCAATATAGCATAAATTAAATGCAATGATAGGGAAAGAGACACTTCTAATCTCCTTCTACAATACAAATAAGAATCTAAGGGAAATAATGAAAAAAAGTGGGAGGAAAGGAGGCCTATCAGTACCAGATCTTATATCACAAAGTAGTAATCATTTAAATGATTTGGTAATGGTTAAAAAATAAAGAGGCAGATGACTGGAATATATTAGACACACATTATAGAGAAGCAAAAAAAAATGCAATGGAACAATGTTTGACAAACTCAAAGAAAGATGTTAGTTACTGAAGTAAGATCTCAGTATCTAACAAAAACTGATGGAAAAACTGGAAAGCAGTCTCGCAGAAATTAGGTATAGACCAAGATAAATTCCAAATGGATACATGACATACATAAAAGATAATTTCACAAACAAATTAAAAGCAAAAAAGAAATTATCTTTTAAATCTGTGGAGAGAAGAATTCATGATCAAACAAGGGGGAGGGTCACAGAAGAAAAAAACGAACAATTATCATTATATAAAATTTAAAAGGCTTTGTATAAACAAATAAAATAAGAAGGGAAATGGGGGGGAGGGATCTTTGCAGTATATTTTTGTGATGTGTCCGGCCAAGATACAGAAGGAACTGATTCAAAATTATAAGCCATTTTCCAATAAATAAATAGCCAAAAGATACAAACAAACAGCTTTCTAAGGAAGAAATCCAATCTATCAATAACCATATGAAAAACATTCTCAAAATCACTAATGATTAAAGAAATGCAAATTCAAGCAACTCAAGAGGGTCCACCTCACACTCATCAGATTGGTAAAGATGACAAAAAAAGAAAATAAATGTTCAAGGGGCTCTGGAAAAACAGGTATACGAATGAGCTCTTGGGGAATATGTGAATTGGCCCAGTTCTTTTAGAAATCAATTTGAAGGTATGCACAAAAAAGACACTAAACTGTTAAACTCTATAACACAGCCATGGGTTCTTAGGTCTATTTTGAAAATGAAAAAGATGGAGGAAAAAGGTTTATATGTACAAAAATATTGAGAGCAGCTCTTTGATAATAGCCCAAAATTAGAGATTAAGTGAGTGCCCACTTGTTGGAGAATGGCTTTACAAATTAAGATATATGAAGTTAATATTTATTTTGCCACAAAGATGACAAAATGGACAGCCTCAGAGATAACTGGGAAGATCTCTATGAACTGATGAAAGTGAGTAGAACTAGAATAGTTTATAAGATAACATTATTTTTAAAAATTTACTTTGAAAGACTTTAAAACCCTGAGCAAGGTAATGTTACGCCAAAAGTCCAAAAGACTGAACATGAAACATGGCTCCACCTCCTACCAGAGAGATAATGGACTTAAAATGCAGAATGAGGCATACATTTTTGGACTTGGCCAATATGAGAATTTGTTTTGCTGAACTATGAATATTTGTTGGGAGTTTTTTTTTTAATTGTTTGGCTGAGAAATAAGGTAGCAGCAGAAGGGAAAGAAAATCAATACTCTTAAAAAAATGTTTTAAGAGGATGAAAACTGGTCATGTAGCCAAAAGGAAGCAACAAATGGCTTGAGTACTCACACCCCCAATTACCTGGTACTCCACAGTACCAAAAATGAGAACTACCATGATGGGGCAGAAGCTGCCAGACATCATAGTGACCCTGAAGAGTAAGTGTGAGAGCTCTCAGCATGGATCAGAGTTTTATACTTTCCCCAAAAGAACAGTTGAGAGGGAGGCCAGAACCGAGGAACTTCCCAAAACTCAGTCCCAGAGACTTCTTTACACAATGTACTCCCAGGGAAATCTTCTAGTTGGAAAAAAAAGGGGGGAGGCGTGGGAATTGGTTTCTGACCTGATAGGAAACTGTCATTACAAAGAACAGACAGGTGGTAAGAATAACAGGTAACTCAGTATTTTCAGCCTCAAAACCTGACACATTTTCCAAGTGTTATAATGCACAGTTGGTGAGGGCACTATGGAGGGACTGAGGAAAGAAAGAGTCATGGAGAAGCCTATTTAAAGAAATGGTACACCCGAGTAATGGGGCTGTGGCTAAAGCAAACTCAGTATCCTAAGCCTAGTACCCCTTTAAGCTTCTAATTCTGCCCAGTGGGGGAAGCAAAGATACTTAAAAAAAGAAATAGCTAAAAAGACGCAGAGACCCACTCTAATAAAGTTGCATTCAAAAGCAAATCAAATACATCATGATGTAGCCAACTCAGGAGCCTAAAAACAAAAAGCCAAGTTACAATTTGGAGGTTTCTAAAAAGCTATTGAAAGCATTAATGTTGTTCAGAATCAATGGCTAAAAAATTACAAGGATCATCTTTATCTCTTTCTAAACTAAACAGCAAACGAACAAATGAAAAAATTGGTCATCTATACTGTGGGTAGGGACAGTTAAGTGGTCCAGTGTAGAGAGCACCGGAGTCAGGAAGACCTGAGTTCAAATTTTACTTCAGACACTTACTAGCTGTGTGACCCTAGGCAAGTCACTTAACCCTGTTTGGCTCAGTTTCTTCACCTGTAAAATGAGCTAGAGAAGGAAATGGCAAAACATTCTAGTATCTCTGCCAATTAAACCCCAAAAGGGGTCACTGAAGAGTAGAAACTGACTAAACAAAACAAAAAATACTGATGGGGTGATGGGACCTAGAACCTGAATTTTCCCAGACAACCCAGTCCCTGGCATCTTCCCCAAGGCATCTGTCCCAGCCCAGCCCACCCAGATACTCAGTAGTTCTTGTGGCTCCCTGACCCACCCCAGACCACTTAATTCAGTTCACTGCTGGCCATTGCAGGCTATTTGCCACTTCTTAATCCCAGCTAGACCCTTTCACTGTTGCCCCTGGCCCGCCCCAAACTATTTACCACAATAGTCTCACTGGCTTTTTTTGTCTATAAATATCAAGTTGCTGATTATTTAGGAATCTAGCCCTCTCTATTGGTGTTAAAATAAACCTTGCTACTCTTGACTGAAAGACTTGAGTGTTTGAATTCTTTCCAGGCCAACTAACCCTGTACCCTGACATTTAAGGGTTCCCCTCAATCCCAAACTATATGGGTACCAATAACTGCTAGTAGCACTCTATGGCATCTCCCTCTTTTCTTCCCCTTTTCTCTTCCTTTTTACTTCCTTTCTCTATCCCGTCCATACCTTATTTTGGTCAAAGTCATTGAAAGAACTAGAGAATTTCAGAACTGTAAGGAATCTTAGAACATGGGCCATAAAATAGCAATGCTACAAGGAATTTTGGAGATTACCTAGTCCAAATCCCCCATTTTACTAAGGAAAAAACTGAGACCCTGAAAGGGAGACAGTCATACTGTAAGGCTGCTAACGGCAAAGCCAAGACCAGAATATAAATTGGCTCCCAAGTCAGTTGCTTGCCTGATCACCAATGACACCCACAGTCCTTCTGCAGCCATACTGGTGGCATTCAGGGCTAACCAGGTTGTTGAAGGAGTCCTGACAGAAGAGAACTCGGGGCTCCAGGTGAAAACTAGAGTAAAAATCCAGGGCCTGAAGGAATCTTTCTGCTGCAATGGTAAAAACTGGTATCCGCCCTAGCAGCAATTCTTGAAAGTACCCTTCTGTGAAAAGTGAAACTTTTTCTGCCCTGTAAACCTATCCATTAGTCTTACAGGATTTGTCTACAAGCTCTTGAAATGCCTCACTTGGCTTCTAAAACATGCATTTAATGGCTGGTCCTGTCAACATTCCCAGCCATTCCCCAAATCACTGATATGTTGGGCAGAGAAATTCTCCTTTATGCCAAAAAGGCGTAACTCTTACCTATCAGGCTTCAGCTCTGGTAGGATGTGCAAAGAAACAAAGTCACTGATCATGATGATTACTAATTATGAGTTACTTGGATAAGGGGCCTGGTGTTCAGACCGATAGCTGGTTTACATTAGACCATCAGGGCTGGAAGGCATTTTCGAGACCCCACCTCATTTTACGGGGACTGTAACCAAGAGGGGCAGAAAAGGGAAAGGACTTGCCCAAAGTGACTAAGAGAGCAGGGGCAAGCCTAGAACCCAGGTCTCCTGACTCCCAAATCCAGGGCTTTCTCTGTCGCCCTCTAGCCTAGACCCCAGGAACTCAAGAATATCAGAGGTGGAAGGAATCTTAAAAAACATCTCAACTAACCCACTTCATTTTACAGAGGAGGACAAAGAGGTCCAGAGAAGGAAAGAGACTTGCCCAAGGTCATACAGCGACAACTGTTTCGCTCCGAGGCCACAGAGGCAGGGGGCATTTAGGGTCACTCAGTGTTCAAACAGCCTGCTCCGCGGTTAAAGTCGGAGGGGGGGATGGGAGGAGCATCAGCCACACCTTCCGCAGAAGCCCTGGCCGACGCCCACCCTAAACCGCTCCTGGTCGCAAAAGCCTCGATCTCTTCCCCTTCTCTCTAGCTCACGGACAGACGCCCGCTCGGTTTCCATGGCAACTCCGCAGCCTGCCGCGTCGTTCTTCCGGGGGGGGGGGTGCGGCGCGGTGCAATGACGTCTTACGGACGCGTTTCCGGCCGGTGACTGAGGGGCTGGGCTGGACCACCGGCTGCAGCGGGGACAGCTGCTGGGGTGGCGGCGGCGGCGGTGGCGGTGGCCTGGCCGGGCGCATGAGGGAGGGACCATGGGGGCCACTCGGGATCCAGAGCAACCGCGAGGTCCCAGTGGAGCGGAGCGGGGCCCTCCCGAGCCTGGAGACGAGGGCTCGGCGGGGCAGCTGGTGGTCACGGTGAGAGAGGGACTCCGGGGAAGGTGGGCACGGGCCCCTCGGGCCGGGCCAGGTCGAGGCCTGCCGGGACAGGGAGCTAGGCTGGAGCGGGAGGCTGGGACTGAGAAGGGACTCTTGCCCAGCCCCAACCCCTCTTCTGTCGTCTGGGATCGGGGGCGTAGGGGGCTCACCATCTCCTTGGTTCCCGCAGAACCCCTGGAACATCATGATCAAACATCGGCAGGTGCAGCGCAGGGGCCGCCGCTCCCAAATGACTACGAGGTGAGTCTGCTGGGCCCGGGGACGTCGCTGTGGCACCAGCACTAGCTGCCCCAGGGCCCCCACTGCTGGGGAGCGGGGGAAGGAAAGGGGGAGTCTCCCCTGCTGGAGGCTGAGGAGTGGCCTGTGAAGAAGTCAGGAGGGTAGCCCCAACTCCCTGGATTCTAAGGAAGGGCACTGATTTAGAATGAGAAGATCCAGGGGCGGCTAGGTGGCACAGTGTAGAGCACCGGCCTGGAAGTCAGAAGGACCTGAGTTCAAATTCGACCCCAGGCACTTAACACTTACTAGCTGTGTGACCTTGGGCAAGTCACTTAACCCCATCTGCCCTTCAAAAAGCAAAAAAAAGAATGAGAAGATCCAGAAAACAAACTGTCTTCGTTTCTAAAACTAAAATGAGAGGGTTTCCTCCCCTCCCCCAGGTGACCTCTAAAAATCCTTCTAACTCTAAGTTATATAATCTTGTCTGTGTCTTTCGAGGAGTCACTTGTCTTCTCTGGACTTCAGTTTTTTTCTCTGTAAAATGAAGGATTTGGACTAGTTTCTTCCTCTGTAAATTGAGGATGGCTTAGATGGGTTCTAAGGGCATTTTCTAATCTTAACATGTTTCTCCCCACATTCTTATGAAAAATGGAAGATTTTAAGATAAACAGGGGTTAGTTGATGGCCAGCTAGTGAGTTAGCCCAGTCAGTCATAGGCTTCCCCATTCCAGAATCCTTCACCTTGACATAAATCTTCAGGATTCTGCCAAGCATTTGTGGTGATGATTGACCAGTCTTCAGAACTTCACGTGTATATTTGGCTTTCTTTGGGTTTGGAAGAAATCAGAGCCAAAAGTATGTTGTGTGTAAGGCTTAGTTTATTTATATTCCATTACCAGCTCCCTCCCAAGACAGATCCCAGTAACACTAATAAGGAGTTGATAGTTGAATACAAGCCCTTGACTGATATTATACGTCTGGTTTTTTACTCCCAAACTAGATTGTAATCTCTTTCAGGTCAAGGACTGTCTCTGAAATTTATAATGCCTTGGGGCAGCTAGGTGGCGCAGTGAATAGGCCTGGTCAGGAGGACCAGAGTTCTGTTCAGGCCTCAGACACTTAACACCCAGACAAAAATACTAGCCATGTAACCTTGGGCAAGTTACTTAACCCCAATTGCCCTCCAAAAAGCAAAACAAACAAACAAACAAACAAACAAATTTATAATGCCTTAAATATAATAGATACTCTAAATGTTTATTGATTGACTTTTTGAATGACAAGTTTAGAAGTTGGTAAGTCCTGCATCTTTAAGATTAGGTACTTTTTTAAGGAGTATTTAATTTGAGGGAAGACACAAAAGGAGTCATTGACCCTGGCAGGACAAAGATGAATCAAGCATTTGGAACAAATGTGACATTTTCCCCTTTTTGAAATCCAGCTTCACAGACCCTGCCATCTCTATGGACCTGCTTCGAGCTGTCCTACAACCTAGCATCAATGAGGAAATTCAGACAGTCTTCAACAAGTACATGAAGGTAAATGATGTTAGAGGAAAAATCGGCAGGGAAATCCTAACATACCCACCCTGTTTACTTGGATCTAATCTTCTACATCAAAATCACAGAATCTGAGTCCTCCTGGGACCCCCAAAATTCACCTTACCCAACTAATACATGTCAGAAAATCTTCTCTCCCAACATTCCCAGTAAGTGATCATCAGAAAACATCTGGTGGATGTAAGCGCTCTCACACTGGGTCAGACTTACTGTCCATCTATCCTACTCTTCTGTTGCTAATAGTCCTGAGGAATGTCCCATGGGAAGGTTTGGTTGTCTTCTCTGACATCAACCTTTAGTATCATAAATAAAGGTTACGATGCCCTTCTCAGATGATATATAGAGCACTGCATTCGGATCTAGGTGGGTCCCATTTGAGGGAAGATATCAACAAATTGGAACACATCCAAATGAGGGCAATCAATATGGTAAAAGGACTGAAGTAATTATTGTTGTTCATTCTTTTCAATTGTGCCTAACTCTCTGTGACCCCATTTGGAGTTTTCTTGGCAAAGATACTGGAGTAGTTTGCCATTTCCTTCTCCAAAGGGCCTGGAACTATGCCATGAAAGATAGCTTGAAGAGCCTGCAGATTTTTAGCTTGAAGAGAAGTTTTCTGAAGTAGCATGATGGATGTATGGAGAGATAGATGGATAGAGGGATAGATAGATAACTATTTGAGATCATCTGAAGAGCTGTCATGTAGAAGAGAAATTAGATGTGATCTGATTAACCCTAAATGGCAGAACTTACATCAGGTAGAAATTACAAAAGTAGATTTGGGTTAAGTATAAGGGAAAAGTTCATAACAATTAGAGCTATCCAGCAATAGAATGGACTTCTTTAGAAGGTAGGTAGTCATTTCCATGTCATTGAAAATCTTCAAGAGAAGTGTTTAGTGACCACTTGGGGCTGTCATAGTGAAGATGACCTGTTCAGGAACAGGTTACATTAGATGCAATCAGAGGTCCCTTTCAACTCTTAGATTCTTTGAAGTATACCCCACAGCTGTTTATGGCTCTATCATTGATTCAGTTGTATAAGCCCTTTATATCTTCTACCTGTAAAGCTTCTTGCGGTAATGTATTCCATTGCTATTGTATACCTTTTGTATGAAGTAGGACTTAGCATTAGAGAATCTCAGATTTTAGAGGTTACTAAATCCCATAATTGAAGGGGACTCAGGTTATCTTGTCCAGTCTATTCCTGAAAAAGAAGTTATTCCATAGCTTTTGCTTAAGAGCTCCATCAAAGAGGAAACCCCCTCCCTCCAAGACAACCATCTTCATTTTTTTATAGTTGTTGGAGAAATTCTGCCTTACCTCAAATCTAAGTCTTTATCTTCACTACTTTTACCTGTTTCTTTTAGTTCTGCATTTTGGAGCCAAGCTAAACAGATCTACTTCTTTCTTAAGATGATAGCCTTTTGAGCACTTGGAAGACAACTATCCTAGCCACCTAAATCTTTTAGAACTAAATATCCTCAGTTCTGTCAATGGGTCTTCCTGTGGTATGAACTTGAGGCTTTTCACTGTCCTAATTGCCCTCCTTTGGGCATTATCTAGCTAATTAATGTCCTTCTTATAATCCAATACTCAGAAGTACACATAGTACTCCAAATGGGTCTGGCCAGGGCACAGTGAATATATCAAGACTACTTCTTCCATTGTTCTTTGCCCTCTATCTTTCCATCTAGTGTCACCCACTTGCCCATTGCATGGATCCCTTCTGTCATATCCCTGATAGATAACCTTTCAGCTTCTGCTTGAAGACCTCCAGAGATGCAGAACACATTGCCTAGAGTCAAAGGAAAAATAGTAATATTCTGCATTTTAAGCATAAGACTGCCAAAAACAATTTTATTTAATTTATCATTATTCCATATCCATGCCATTTCTTAAAGAGAGCTCCAAACTGGCATAACTCCCTCATGTCCTCTGACGTGCCTCTCTACCCCCAAAATAATTTGAGGTAACATTTATAGGAATCTTTAACAAGGAAAAGATTAAAATATGTTAAAACATGATTTGGGGTTAGCATTCCAGAATAGTCAGTATTCAGTTCCTTCCTTGGCCATTCCCCTTAAGTACTCAAAGGACTTCCTTCCTATGATCAGTATCTTAATCCCTGAATGGAAGAGATGTCACAGACTTGAGGGGAACCTAAATAAGTAAAATTTAAGATTAGTTTTCCACTTTGATTTATTTCCTGGAATCTTAGCCTTCTTTCTTTACCTGATCTAAAGGGAAAATCTGGAAAGGGTTTTTGACTGGAGAAAATTTTATTTCTTAATATTTCCAACTGAACTAAAAAGAAGGTTTTTAATATACTTCCACACTAATAAGGCAACTGGTTTCATTGTTAGACAGTTCTCATATGTGTCAATCAACAAGTATTTACAAGGCACCTGCTTTGTACCAGGCTTTGTGCTAGGAGCTAGGGATATAATGACAAATCTGGTATAAATATAATAACAGTCTGTGCCCCAAAGGAGCTTGCAGTCTAACCAAGGGAGAGAACATGCACATTAATAGAAAGCAAAATAGTTGCAAGATAATTTGGGGGAGAGGAAATAGCATCTGGAAGGTTCAGGGGAGGCTTCCTTTAAATTTGCAGTTCCAGATTCTCTCTTTCCACCATCCATTGAGAAGGCAAGAAATATGATATCCTTTATACATATGAAGCCATGCAAAACATTTCCACATTAACCACATTGCAGGGTGGAAAGGCAAGAAAAATAAAGAAAAAATGTACTTCAATTTACACTCATGAAGGTGGATCTGAATTTTTCATCATAAGTCCTTTGGAATGGATTTTTGTATTGTCATGTATTATCATGGATGATTGTATTGATCAGAGTAGTTAAGTCTTTCATAGTTGATTGTTATTACAGTTATTGCTATATATATATATATATATATATATATATATATATATATA
>NW_027187205.1:1267833-1306782 GCF_028583685.1 Petaurus breviceps papuanus
CATTACTTCCCAAATCTTTCTGAAACTATGCCCTTCATTATTTCTTACAGCACAATAGTATTCTACCACAATTATATACCAAACTTGTTCAGCCATTCCCCAGTTGGTGGACATCCCTTCCATTTCCAATTCTTTGGCACAATGAAAAGAGCTGCTATAAAATATTTTTGTACAAATAGCTCCTTTTCCTTTTTCTTTGATCTGTTTAGGGCACAGACCTAGTAATGGTATTGCTGGATCAAAGGGTGTACACAATTTTATAGCCCTTTGGGCATAGTTTTAATTTATTCTCCAGAATTGTTGGGCCAGTTCACAGCTCTACCAATGTGCATTAGTGCCCCTATCTTTCCATATCCCCTCCAACATTTGTCATTGCCAATATCGAAAATGAAAAAGTAGGTGGCTAGGTGTCGCAGTGAATAGAATGCCAGCCCTGGAGTCAGGAGGACCTGGCTTCAGATCCAGCCTCAGACACTTCACACACACACACACACACACACACACACACACACACACATACAACCTAGCTGTGTAACCTTGGGCAAGTCACTTAACCCCAATTGCCCTCCAAAAAAAAGCAAAAAAAAACTTTTTTTTAATTTTATGAAAAAGGAAAATACAAAACAAACAGGAAGTAAAGGAAATTACTAAAAAGTAATTTTTGTATACCGATAAAGCTAATAAATTAAATGGACAAATATTTCCAAAATCATAAAATACCCAGATTAGCAAAAAAATTAAGAATGTAAATAAATCATTCTCAGAAAACGAAATTGAACAGTTCATAAAGGAACTCTTAAAAGAAAAAACCCCAGGACCAGATGGATTTAATAGTGAATTCTGTTAAACATTCAAAGAACAATTAATTCCAATATTACATTACTTTTTGTTTATAAAAATAGGGAAAGAACAGATCTTATCAAACTCCTTGTGAATTTATAGATTTTAGTTGTTGGAGTTTTCAGGCTCTCATCACTTCCTTACGTCAGATTACTTATTAAGTCTATTCCACTATGTCTCACAACTCTTGCCTTCTGTCTACTCACTCTGCTACCAGTTTGGTTCAAGACCTCATCATTTCTCACTCATACAATTGTAGTAATATCCTAACTGGTCTTCCTGCCTCCAGTGCCTCCCCTCTCCTTCATCCTCCACTTAGATGCCAAAATCATCTTCCTAACACACAAGTCTGACCATGTCATTTCTCTACTCAGAAACCTTCAGTATAATATTGAGTATGAAATTCCAGTCTCCATCCAAAGTCTGACACCAACATCATTCTCCAGCCTTTCACTGAACAGGACTCCTAGCTATTCTCTGAACTGGACATGTCGTTTTCTACTTCCTAGCATTCAGGAAGGTTAATCAATCAGTAAACATTTGTTATGCACCTACAGTATGCTAGAAACTGGGGATACAAAAAGAGACAAAATACAATCCCTTCTCTCAAGGAGCTTACAATCTAATGGGGAAGATGACACGTAAACAAGTATACAAAGCAAGCTACATGTAAGATAAATAGGAGATAATTAATAGAGAGAAGGCGCTACACTTAAGAGGGGTTGGAAAGGTTTCCCATAAGTGGGATTTTAGCTGGAACTTAAAGGAAGCAGGGAGGTAAGTAAGTGAAGATGAGGGAGAGCATTCCAAGCATTGGGGACAGCCAGAGAAAGAGGCCCAGACTCTTCATGGAAAAGCCAGGAGCTCATTGTCACTGAATGAAAGAGTATGTGGGGAGTAAGGTATAAGAAGACTGCTAAAGTAGGAGGGGGCTTATGTAAAAAGTAGGAGAGGTTATGAAGGTCTTTGAATGCCAAATAGCATTTTATATTTGCTCCTGGACACAATAGGAGGTTTATTGAGTAGGATAGTGACCTAATCAAACTGGTGCTTTAGATAAATCACTTTTGTGGTTCAGCCAACCAACCTCAAAATCTTTGTTTGGAACAACTTGATTACAAATGAATTCATTTCTACTGCAATCCCCAGTGCTTCAGGAAAAGAAACCCAAATCATAAATCAGATTACAGACTTAAACAAATATTCAATTCAGGAAGTTTTTGATAAGATTGGTTAGTCAAAGCATCAGCTAACTGCTTCTCCCTAACCCCTGTGCCCCAATCCTTTTTTGTATTCTGCTGTAACTCACTGTTTTCAAGGAGGTTAGTGGCTGTTTCTGGTAAAGTTTATTCAAGTCTTTCTTACTACATAACATCATTGTATTTAAATCACATTTGAAATTTCATAATAATGGGATTGTGTTCATTTACATAATGAAATAGATATGGAGAAAACCTTCTCAGACCTTTTACTTATACTAGGGGCTGTGTTAGCACAGATATTAAAACTGGAAGGACAGAGACATGATTAAATTGTTCTGGAATGCCCAGGTCACAATTAAATGTTGTGCAAGGCCTCATCTTGTTAGTAAATATGAGGAAGATAGAAGTCCAGGATGACTTCCAGGGTGTGAGCTTAGGGACTAGGAAGATGGTGTTACTCTTTCTAGTAATAGGGAAGGTAGGGGTTAAGGAGGGTCTAGGGGGAAAGATAATGAGTTACATTTTGTATATATTGAGTTTAAGATGTCTAATTAATATCCACTTCAAATATCTGAAAGGCAGTTGGAGATGGGAGATTATAGGTCAGTAGAGATTTGGGGACAGGATGAGTAGATTTGAGAATCATTAGCATAGTGATGGTAATTAAATCCATGGGAGCTGGTGAGATCATCAGTGTGGAAGAAGAACAGGGCCCAGGACAGAACCCTGAGAGACATCTACAGTTAGATGGTGTGATCTGGGGGAGGCTCCAGCAAAGGAAACTTGAGAAGAAGCAGTCAAATAGTCAGGAGGAGAACTAGGAGAGGTGGTATCCTGAAAACTAGAGAGAAGAGAATATCAAGGAGGAGAGGGTGATCAGCAGTGTCGAGGAAAATGGAGGCCACAAAGAGGTCAAGGAAAATGAAGATTGAGAAAAGGCCATTGTATTTGACCACTAAAAAGATCATTAGTAACTTTGGAGGGAGCAATTTCAGGGGAATGAAAGGTGGAAGCCAGATTATAAGGGATTGAGAAAAGAGTAAGAGGAAAGAAAGTAGAGAGACCCATTATAGAGGGCCTTTTTGAGGAGTTCAGCTACAAGGGGCAGAAGAGATAAAGGCTGATAGCAGGAATGAAAGGATCAAGTTTTTTGAGGATGGGGAAACACTGGCATGTTTATAGGCAGTAGGGAATGGGCTAATCAACAGGGAGAGATTGCAAGTAAGTGAAAGATAGGGGATGACAGGAAACAGTCTGTTGGAGTAGGTGGGTTGGAATGTGCTGGGCTCTTCCCAGCTCTGGCCTTGTCTTACCTTATACCCGGTCTTCGGACGTCTCCGGCTTCTTGTCTCCAAGAAGAACACCCCCACAGAACACCCAAGGACACGGAGGTTGCCAAGCGAGGTTGCTCTTTATTCAGTTACATCTTAACAGTGTGGCCATCAAAACACAGCAGAGTGGAACCGTGGGACAGAGAGAAAGAGGAAGAGAAAAGAGGGAGAGGGAGAGAGGGAGAAAGAGGAAGAGAAAAGAGAGAGAGGGGGAGCCTCCCCTTGCTTTTTCCCTAATATCCTTATCATACTTCTTACAGTCACATGCCATATGGGAGCCAATCGTGCACTCTCTCGAGTGCAGGGCAAAGGAGTATGTGTTAAGAGGAGTCCGTGTTGATAAGGCACGTTCAATGCCATGTCGGCCTTTCCCAACCTGGCAAAGTCGGCTCCAGAGCACGTTCAATGCCATGTCAGCCCTTACGGCCCAGCAAAGTCGGCCTCCACATCTCCATGTTTCTGCCCCTCAGATGTCACATGCACCCCCTCCGGCATCTTGTGACTGCCACAGTGTCTTTCACACCTGTGGCTCCAACATCTCCCTTTTCTTGTTTTGCGGGTGACCGCCAAGGGGAATAGCCATAGCAACAGCATGTCGCAAACTTGCATATAAAATAGAAAAAGCACAGCGAAGTGCAATACAACTAAAGATAACTATAAGTAGCATTTGCAACAAGGAGGCTCCCAGCCCCGTAAGCCATGAAGTGGTGAAATGACCACGTATCCAATCTACTAAATCTTGAGGCCCACCTGATGGTACGGTAAAATTATTAGCCACTTGTTGAATTTCTCTGGCTAAGAATGTCAATTGTTCTATTTCTTCAGATACATTGGCTGCCAGAAAGGCACCCTGCAAATGTTTCTCTACGCTTTCCCATAATGCAGGAAATTTAGACCCAGTAAGGTTTAAAGGTAGAGGAGTAACACATATTATGGGTTTATACTTCCAATGGCAGGGTATTGCTTGCAAAACCTCCTCTAGAGCCATTTCATTACCCACTGCAAGAATAGCTTCCTTCAAGGCTGATATTTCCCCTTGAATACCCTTATCTATTCTAGCCTGCAAATCCCATGCTTTTGTTTCTTTGTCCATAAAGGTTTTCAATTGTGAAGCTATATATCCCACTTGGTCATATAGCTGTTGTATTTGAAATTCTTGAAAGGCGGAAATAACTAGATTTACAACATCAAACACAAGGCCCAATGCCTCTCGCTTTTCCCTCCTTATCATATCTGTTAAAGTCTTCCAGGCTGCTTCTCCTGGGGATGCTGCCCAGGGCATTGCGGCCTTTGCTGGTATAATGACATACCTGGGTTGCTTAACTAACATTAGTGCACCTCTCTTTGGGCTGTACTGATTTATCAATTGTTTCAAGTCACACTCATGCACTTCCACCTTATATTGAGGTGGAATGCTTTGAAGTTTAGTAGTCTTAATGCTGGAACAATCTAAAAAGGCATAACCTTGCGGGGCCCAAACTTCCCCCAAGAAGTTATATAAAAATATGTCACAAGTCGCATTGTGAGAATGGGTATAATTCATCCCATCTGCAAAGATGTGATACCACACTTCATATGTATTGTCAGTACAATTTGTGTCTGAGGTGGTGCATTGGCAGACCGTCACCCATGCCTGAGTTTTATTCATGGTGGCCCAGACTTTCCAGAGGTCGTGATGACATCTCCCTGTTTTAGTGCAAGGGACAGGTGCTGCCAATTGCTGCCACGCCTTGTTTCCTGGACTGTCCCAAAAGATTAACTCTATGTCTGCAATGTTTCCCACCTGCCCCCGAATCGAATGTCCTGTACTACAGGCCACTATGTGTGACCATGTGTCCATTTCTCCAGCTTTGCAGCCAGAGAGATCGGTAGATAGGTTACCATTAAGAAACCCTTGCTGTTCATGTGGAATTGCCAACATAGTAATGTTCAGGCTGGACGGGTGAGTAGAATCTCGAGCCCGTCGTCGTCCCGTGGACATGTTATGTGGTTTGAGTTCAATACATTCTAGAACACTTGTTTCCGCAAAACAAATGGGGTAAGAAGGTGTTAAAAATGTGAAGTTGAGGTTGGAAATCGTTATGGTGTTTCGTTTTGTTTCAGGGACCATCGACCCTACTAGGCGAGATATGTTCCCCCTCAGTTCAAATGTGGGAGTCGGCTCTCCCCACCCCACAAGGTGTACTGTGGGTGGATGTTTTATGAGAGCCCAGGTCCATTGTCCCTGCATGTCAGCAGCCTGGTCCTCTGGGGGTGTTAACTGCGTCCAGTTTCTTTCTGCATTCACTGTTGTCACATGCAGTACTGCACAGAGGACCATCGCCTGCATGGCCATCAAGCTGACTCCACAATTACCTCGTGGATTTCTCCACTTCCACCATCTCGGCTTTCTGGCTCTCGGTCCCCTCTTCCTTCTCTGGCGTTTCTTGTGTTTCTCTTTCTGGCACACCTTGTCCTGGGGATTGGTACCTGTGGATTGTTCTTTCTGGCACCCAAGATCCTCCTGTCTCAGGTTCTCCATCTGGAATGACATAAGCATATCCTGGCCCCCACGTTAAAACCCTCCCTGGGCCATGCCATTGGCCTTTCATATCTTTCCACACCACTCGGTTCCCCTTTCTTTGTCTTCCTTTATATGCATCCCTGCTCTCAGTGTACCTCGTTTGGGCATAAGATGCCAAAATTTTAAGGCAGGTGTTAAGTCATCATTCCCCAATTTTAAATAATTATAGGTATACACTGCCATATGTAATGCTGTTTGTGTCACTTTTCTCCGGGGTTTCACCCCAACATCATCCTTCTCTCCCTTTTCTTGTTTAAGAAGGATTGTTTTCAGTGTTCTATTTGCCCTCTCAACTATAGCCTGCCCTGTGGGATTATATGGAATACCACAAATGTGGCGAATTTGAAATTCATCACAAAATTTTGCAAAACTTTTGGCTGTATAGGAGGGACCATTGTCTGTTTTCAAAGTATGTGGAACTCCAGCCACACTAAAGCAATAAAACATATGTGCAATTACATGCCTAACTGCTTCTCCAGGCTGTATGGAAGCCATAAGGAATCCAGAATGTGTATCAACATGTATTAATTGCTGCTTCCAATGAGTAATATCCATTTGTCAGATTTCATTAGGTCTTTCTCCTTTAGGATTAAAAGAGGAGTGAGAGGGAGGTGGTCTAAATGGTATGCAAGCTAAACAGCGTTTCACAATATCAGCAGCTTGGTGGCGGGATATACCATAAAGGTGTCTTAATGACCGTGCAGACAGGTGGAATCTATTATGTGCTGCTATAGCTCTTTCCTCGGGAGAAAGAGTCCCTATCCATATTGATCCTAGTAAAGCATCTGCTACCTTGTTCCCTTCAAATATTGGTCCTTCTCCAGCTGTATGTGAACGGATGTGCATGATGTATATAGGTGCCTTCAGCTGAAATAGGTGTTCTTGCGCCAACAGGAGCAGCTTCCCGATCTTAGATGCTGTCTGATTAATAAAAGTATCGGGTAGCATTTTGATAGCATTACAGGCATACAGACTATCTGTTACTACATTAAAAGGAGGATGAAATTTCTCTAGAACTTTTATGATAGCCCATAGTTCATTTTTTTGAGTGGAATCAAAAGATGTATCCAACACTAACTGTATTCTCAATTGTGGGCAATAAATGCTGGCCTTCCCTTGCTTAGTGGCATCTGTAAAGACATTAGGGCCATCCACAGGAATCTTGCTAATAATACAATGTGGCATAGTTACTTCAAACTGCTGAAACACCTGGGCTAAAATAGGTAACTTTGGAGAACTTTGAAGACAGTATGGCAATAAATCTAAAACCTCATCAGCTTTTCCTGACTGGATAGACTCTACTAAGCCTTTGATCCATATTTTTGGTGGGCATCCAGTGACCATGATAACTCTTTGTATCGCCCCTGTGACAAATTCCTTTATAAGTTCTAATTTAGGAACTAAAGTTTTTCCACTATGTTTAGGATATATCCATTCAATAATTCCATGACTCTGAAAGATTGCTCCAAACAGAGGTTCATCTTGTAGGCAAGTAACATACACTTCTTCCCCTGCCCTCAATCTAACTGTGGAAGCCCCAAAAGCTTTCTGGATCTGAGACAAAGCTGTTAAAGCCTCAGGAGTCCAATTCCTAGGGGACTTTAGGTCAGAATCTCCTTTTAACAAATCATATAAAGGTGCCATCACGGATGGAGGAATTGGCACAGTGGTTCTAACCCACTGTATGCTCCCCACTAAGCGTTGGAAATCATTGAGGGTCTTATATTTTTGGGGCTGTATCTCTGGGGCCTCTTTCCTCACCACAACATCAGTTATAACATATCCCAAATATTTAAAAGGAGGCTCTGACTGTATTTTTTCTGGGGCTACTATTAGCCCTTGTTCAGATAAAGCTTGTAATACTTCTTTTAAAACTGTTTGTAGCTTTTCCTGTTTTTCTGTAGCCAATAATATGTCATCCATGTAATGTATAATGACAACTTCTGGATGTCCCAACCTTATAGGTTGCAGAATCTGATCTACAAACCATTGGCATAAGGTGGGGCTGTTTGCCATGCCTTATGGTAATACCTTCCACTGATACCTCCTGGCAGGTGACTGCAAATTAATTGAAGGAACAGTAAAGGCAAATTTTTCTCTATCCTCTTGATGTAGAGGAATAGAATAAAAACAATCTTTTATGTCTATAATCATTACTTTATATCCTTCTGGAACCATATTAGGTAAAGGTAATCCAGGTTGAAGTGCTCCCATAGGTTGTAAAAGGTCATTGATCTTTCTCAAATAAGTGAGCATTCGCCACTGGCCACTCCTTTTCTTTATAACAAACACAGGGGAATTATACGGGCTGAATGAAAGTTCTATATGTTCAGCCTGTAATTGCTCTTCCACTATGTGGTGTAAGGCTGTTAGCTTTTCTATTGATAGGGGCCACTGCTCCACCCAGCAATATTTATGCGGGAGCCATTTTAATTTGGGCAGTGCTAACATAGCGGTGGCCCCAACTAGTTTGATTGCAGGTAAATTCCCATTCCTTCCATAATATCCCGTCCCCAGAGGGAAGAGGACAGTCCTGTTATAACTAATAGTCGAAAGATTCCTTCTTTATCTTCTACTGCCCACCGTAAAAATTGTTTTGACTTTTCAGCAATCTGAGGTCCTCCTACTCCAGTAACTCCAACATTCTCTCTTTGTAATTCCCATTCGAGTGGCCATTCTTCTTTTCTAACAACAGAGACATCTGCTCCGGTATCCAGCAAGCCTCTGAATGGCCTGCCATTGATATAAATCACTATCAAAGGTCTCATCCCTGTTATATATTGTGTCAAAGCCACCTGTAGTTCCTCCTGTTTTCTCAAAGGAATTCTCCTGGCTATTGGCTCATTACAAGGGAGCTTCACTGGGTAGGAGTGAGGGTTAGTCACCGAAATATAATTCTCTCCTGGGTATGCTACAGTGGTGTGTACAATAACTATAGAGGGAGCTGGGCAGCCAACTATTAAACTCTATATTGTCAACAGCCACATCTATCGTGGAGAAAGGGGGAATCAATAACTCTCCAGTCACATATATTGCAGCATCTACTTGGACTGGGTCTGTAGGAACAACCTTCGATATTGCTGGTTGGGCATCTCTCTTTGGCCAGGGCCTTCGGGGGTCAGCACTGGATATGCATTTGGGGCCCGCTTGGGGCCCCTCCGCCTGTTTCCCGACCCAGGCTTGGTGGCTCTACAGAATTTTGCAACATGTCCTGGCTTTCCACAAGCATAGCATAAAGAGAAACCTGATCTCCCACCTCCTGGAGGTGCCTTCCTACACATGTTTTGAAGATGTCCTAACTTCCCGCATCTAAAACACCTTTGAGTAGAGGTTCTTTATCTTAGTGAATTTGCAATTCCAGAGGCAACCGCTGCTGCCATGGCCTCAACGGACATGGTTTCATAATCCACATCATTGCATCTCTCTATGATTTCATTCAGCGGAGCGTCTTTGGGCAGAGATTCTACAGCCCTTTTGCAGCTTTTATTCAGCCCTTCTCTCAATAACTGTTGGAATATTATTGTGCCAGGTTCTCCTTTCCCTATGACCCTATCCACAGCCTGCTGTAGACGGGAAGCATAATCGGAGATGGATTCCCGAGCACCTTGTTTAATAGAAGTCAGATGTGCCTTAGCTACCCCGGTTTGTTCCACTTTTTCCCATGCTTTAAGGGCACAAGTGCTTAGGGCGATGTAAGTTGCAGGGCTGTGTTGACACTGAGCTACTGGGGTAGAGTGTCTACCTGTCCCGGTGAATGCCTCAAATGCTTCCTCTGGATTGGGCACAGCATGGCGCTGAATAAAGGACTTACATTCCTTGTGCCACTCGGCTTTCCATATCAAAGCCTGACCGGGGGTAAGGCATGCAGTTGCTAAAGCTTCCCAGTCTCCAGGAGTACACACGATGCAACCCAATTAGTTGCATCGTGTGCACGATGCAACTCACGATGCAACACGGTGCGACCCAATTAGTCAAAGTCTGAATCACAAAAGGTGAATTCGGTCCGTAATCAGTACAAGCCTGCTTCAGGTCTTTTAACAACTTGAAAGGTACGGGAGTGTACTCCTGACCAGGATCATTCAAATTAACAGGCATTAGGACCGGGTCCCATTCAGTCAAGTCCTCCCCAGCTAAAACAGCCTCTTCCAAAGAAGCGGTCACTAGGTTAGGCCTAGTACGCCCGCTAGGTGTCAGTATCGCGCCGTCCCCCCCCAGGAAAGAATGGGAACTGAGAAGGAGGAGGCGGAGGCGGAGGACTGGGCACTGGGGGAGGAAGCAGCTCACATTGTCTCTAAGGCTGTTGTGAGCGCCTCCACTTGTTTACGAAGTTTGTTCTCTTCTTTATCAAGGGGTTGTACTTTCTCGCCCTTATCAGGAGGCTGTATTTTTCTCTCCTGTTTGGTCGGCTTGACCTGTTTTGTCTCTTCTTCCCTTCTGTACTGTGAGAAAGTATCTAGTGGCGGGTAAATTTCTGGCACTCCCTTCAGTCCCTGTTTTTTAGCTTTTTTAGCCCTCTTCTCAGTGATACTATCACGTACCAAATCTTCTGCCTCTTCTTCACTAGAACTAGTACTTTCTCCTAGGAGAGACTCCCCCGTCTGAGATGCTTGGGGTACATTGATCGGGGGGATGGGTCCATAAATGGACGCTTTTACCAGACTGTAAATCATGAAATCTAAGTCCCTAATCTGCCCTGGATTGTCCCTATCATAGGATGCTAACTGGTTCCCAATCACAACCCATCTCTGTAAATCTAGGCCAGTATATTCTACCCAAGGGGATGTTCTCCAGATAATTTCTACAAATCTTTGGCAATCCTTTTGTTTCACTTTTATCCCCTTGTTCTTTACTAGGTTATAAATCTGCCTCGCATAAACTTCCGTGTCAGTGGGCTTGACAACTGGGAGGTGCAACGCCTGACCTATGTTGTCTTTTATTCCCTCCGGCTTCCTACTTAAGGCTTCTAAGCTTAAGTAAGGCTGTGGGGGTCTTCTGAACAAGGCCCTTATATCAGTCCCTATATAGGTCCCTTTATAAGCCCCACGTTCGGGAGCCAGCTGCTGGGCTCTTCCCAGCTCTGGCCTTGTCTTACCTTATACCCGGTCTTCGGACGTCTCCGGCTTCTTGTCTCCAAGAAGAACACCCCCACAGAACACCCAAGGACACGGAGGTTGCCAAGCGAGGTTGCTATTTATTCAGTTACATCTTAACAGTGTGGCCATCAAAACACAGCAGAGTGGAACCGTGGGACAGAGAGAAAGAGGAAGAGAAAAGAGGGAGAGGAAGAGAAAAGAGAGAGAGGGGGAGCCTCCCCTTGCTTTTTCCCTAATATCCTTATCATACTTCTTACAGTCACATGCCATATGGGAGCCAATCGTGCACTCTCTCGAGTGCAGGGCAAAGGAGTATGTGTTAAGAGGAGTCCGTGTTGATAAGGCACGTTCAATGCCTCGTCGGCCTTTCCCAACCTGGCAAAGTCGGCTCCCACGGCCCTGCGCTCAATGCCATGTCAGCCCTTACGGCCCAGCAAAGTCGGCCTCCACATCTCCATGTTTCTGCCCCTCAGATGTCACATGCACCCCCTCCAGCATCTTGTGACTGCCACAGTGTCTTTCACACCTGTGGCTCCAACAGGAATGGGATCATTTGAATAAGCAGAAGGGTTGCCGTTGGTTAGGGAGTAAGGAAGAGAAAGTGTCAGATGGCATCTGAGTACTGGAAGATGAGAAAGAGGGGAGAATAGGGAATTCACTGTGAATGGTCTCAATTTTTTCTGTAAAATATATAAGGCAAGGTTCTCAGCTGAGAGAGTAAGGGAAAGCTGTAGAAGGTATGAGGAAGGATAAAAATGTTTTAAAGAGCCACCGTGGAGAGTAGGATAGTGAGTTGATAAGGGAGAAATACAGGATGATTGCTTAGCAGTATTGAGGGCACAGTTGATGTTGTGTAACATAAATTTGTAGTGGACCCAGGTAGATTGGTTGCATGATTTTCTGCACCTCCATTCAGCAGCACTTATGTTGGAGTAAAAGTAATAAGTGGTGGGAGTAATCCAAGGCTGAGGCTTTGCTGCTCATTATTGGCCTTATGATAAGGGGTCTAGAGAGTCAAGTGAGGAAGCTGGTATAGCATTGAATTGGTTCACCAAAGAGTCAAGAGGAGAGAGTGGCTGATGCTGGGGAGAAGGCCTAGGAGAGAATTGAGGGGTAAAGGGATTCTAGGTCATAGTGCAAACAAAGAGTAGGGTTTTTGTAAGGGAAGACAGAGGAAGAGGTGAAAAGCCAGTAGATTTTGGTAGGATAAGAATAGTTCAGAGTTCTTAAACATAGTGGCAGTACGTTTGTAGATGATGGCAAGACCAAGGATATGACTATCTTTGTTTGTGGTTGAAGTTGAGTGGAGGAGCAGCTCATGGGAGGTGAGTAAGTTGAAGAACTGAGTAGTTAAGATATTTGAGAATCTGTATGTTTGTTGAAGTCCCCCAGTATAAGGGCAGGAGTTGAGGAAGAAACAAAAATTGTAGGCTAGGTGTCAAACTCATTGAGGAAGGAAGGGAATTAACCTGGGGAGGGGATGGGGGAAGGGGGTGATGGACAATAACTACTAGAATTTTAATTGGGTGGTAGCTGTGCGTAGCATGGACCTCAAAGGAAGAGAGGTTACAGAGTGATGGAAGTAGAGGGAGAACCTAAAAATGTCAAGGGGGAGCAAAGAATATTCCATCTCCCCCTCCCCTGCTAGTGAACCAAGGAGAATGAGGGAAGGCGCAGCACATAAAGGACAGACTGTGTCATCAGGGAGAAACCTGGTTTCAGTAGTAACTAGTCAATGGAAGGAGTGGGAGAGGAAAAGATTTAAGATGAAGAAAAGATTGTTGCTTAAGGAATTCCTGAGGTCTGGACTGGGAAGGACTGGGTGGATTTAGGGGTAAGGTTGAGAGGGATGAGAATCAAGGGGTAGGGGTATAGAATAGGTTTTGGATGATGATTTACCAGAATTCAAAGTCACTGGAATGTTAAGGGTATGACCTGGTGTGAGAATGTTCACAGTCGAGTGAAAGGTGCCCCTCTACCCTCAAAAGACATGTGAAGCAGAAGATGAAAGGCCCGAAGTCAAAGGGAGGGTTGCTCTTCTTTGCAGCAACGATTCTCTACATCCCACTTAGGAGACTGATCACGCCTTATGCTTTCAGTACACCACTTCCTTTTAGAATCCTCCTCTTCAGTCAGGGTCAGGTCAGGTGCCATCTCTTCCATAAAGCTTTCTTTGATTTCTGCAGCTGAAAGTCCCTCCTGAGATTTTCTTAGAATACTTTGGATCTTTCCTTTATCTCCATTATACCCTACTTAATATGAAATCTCAATCTCCCTCCCATCCCTCTTCCAGTAGGTCAACTCTTTAAAGGCAAGGACTGTCGATTTTTATCTCTATAATCACAATGCCTAAAACAATGCCATGATTATAATAGTCAATTTAAAAATGTCTGTTGAAGGGAAATAAGATACACGGGCACTGGGGTATATAGAGTGTATAGGTGTATAGAGATCCATCTTGCCCTACCAGAAAATTGGAGTGGGGTGGAGGAGGATATAGGAGAGAGCAGTTTTGGGGAGGAGGTACACAGTGGGATCGATGTTTTGGGGTGGTGGGTAGGGGAAAGAGGGGGAGAAAATTTATAACTCAAAATCTTGTGGAAATGAATGTTGTAAACTAAAAATAAACATAAATTGTTTTTAAAAATGTCTGTTGAAATTTGAAGAATCCCAGTTTGTTTGACATTCTAGAAGAGCAAACCTCTTCTGATGACTCCCCCACCCTTCCCATCCCTGTTAGTTATATTCTTGAAATAAATGAGCAGAATTGCTCCATCATTTACTGTTGTTACCCTGACTGGTGACCTGACTGGTGAGCAGCAAGGTGGAAAGGTGTGATGACAAGGCCTTTGACCTTTTCCTTGCTCTTCTGTCTAGTTCTTTCAGAAAGCAGCATTTAACGTCAGAGACAATGTTGGGGAAGATGTTGATGCAGAGCAATTGATCCAGGAAGCCTGCCGAAGTTGCCTGGAACAGGTAGGAGCATAAGGAGGCAGGGGCTATTTAGTCTGAAACCAAAGCTGTCTAGGGACTTTCTGAATGTTGAAAGTCCATCATCTGAGAGCTTTCTGATAATACCTGTCAAAACTAATCCAACTGAGATCTGGAACTAATAGTTTATATATTCTGAAAAAAATTAAGCCAGTTTTCATACTGAAAAATTGTCATATAGAATAAGTACTTATGATTTGTGAATAATTTAAATTTAATTTATGGTAATACATTAAAGAAGAAAATAGTATCATGAGATTTTCTAGTAAAACCCTTGTTCCCCTCATGTGGAACATCAGAGTTTTTTTTCCTTTTGTTTTAATTTAAAAAAAATTTTTTTTCAATTTAAAAACATTTGGTCTCTCCTCCCCCCTCCCCCCATTGGAAAAAGAAAAAGGAAAACCTTACAACAAATACACATAGTGAAAACAAATTTTCACATTAGCCATCTACAAAAATGTGTGTTTCTTTCTGCTTCTTGAGTTCACCTCTCTTGTCAAGAGTAGGGAAGCAGGCTTTGTCATCTCCGGAATCACATTGATCAGAGTTCTTAAAGTCTTAAATAGTCATTTGTCTTTACAATTCAGTAGTTATTATGTCAGTTATTCTTCTGGTTTTGTTCACTTCACTTTGCATGATTTTATACAAGTCTCCCCAGCTTTTTCTAAAATTGTTCCTTTCATCATTTCTTATGGTGCAATAGTGTTTCATCACATTCATAAATCTTAGTTTGTTTAGCCATTCCCCAATTAATGAGGACTCTTAGTTTCCAGTTCTCTCTCACAATAAAAAGAGCTGATAAAAATATTTTTGTACATATGAGTCCTTTTCCTCTTTATTTGATCTCTTTGATTTTGTAACTTTGGGGGGGGGGAAGGCGGGGCAATTGGGGTTAAGTGATTTGCCCAGGGTCACATGGCTAGTTTTATGTTAAGTGTCTGAGGCCGGATTTGAACTCAGGTCCGGTCCTCCTGACTCCAGGGCTGGTGCTCTATTCACTGCGCTACTTAGGCGTCCCATAACATTTTTTTAATGTGGTTGTTGATAGCTTGCATTTTTTTCCTTTGAAAACTGCCTGTTCATATCCTTTGACCATTTATTTATTGGGCAATAGCTGTTGTTCCTATAAATTTGAACCCATTCCTTATATGTGTTGGAAATGAGAATCATTGTTCTTTAAAACCCTTTAATAGAGTTTGAAAAATACTGATATGGGCCAGTCTCTTCGTTTTACAGATGGAGAAACTGAAGCACAGAGAAAGAAAATGGCTTACACAAGTCAAGTGTAATGGAGAGGCTGGACTTAGAATCAGGGACTTGATTAAAGGATTCTAGTCCTGATTTTTTCCACTCACTGTGTGATATTGGGCAAGTCATTTGACCTCTGGTGAATTTTTTCATCTGTAAAATGGGAAGAACTAGTTACTTCACAAAGTTGTTGTGAGGAAAATATTTTGTAAATAGTAGAGTGTTGTAAGAATGTTTACTATTATTAATAACAGAGTTGAAACTAAAATTCAAGTCTCCTAATTCCAGTCCAGGAACCTTTTATGCTGAATTTCACGGGGACTGTAGTCCCCCCTTTTCCTGTCTTTTTGGAGGGAAGGAATGATATCATGTCTGTTAACCCCTGCATGTTTGTCAGAGTTTCCCTACTTATGCCCAGTGTTGTTATTAATAGTTATCAGTTCATCACCTAGAATCTCTCTATATCAGGTCTGCACAATCTGTGGCCTGCCAAAGGATTTCAAGTGGCCCCAGAAAAATGTAGAGGAAAACATCTTCTACATTTTTTGCAGTTCGCCCAAAATCCTGAGGACCACAGATTGTACAGGCCTGCTCTATATTAAGACATCAGCAAAGGTAGAGTTCCAAAGAGATGAGTGCCAGCACACAGATGTTATAGCATTAGTATAAATCGGGCAAGGAGCAAGCTTCCCCTCCTCTACCACTCGCCTGCTAGATTTTTTTTAACCTTTGCCATCTCCTCTTAGGCTAAGCTGCTGTTTTCGGATGGGGAGAAAGTGATACCCAGACTGACTCATGAACTTCCTGGGATGAAGGTCAGAGTTTCTTTGTCCTAGGAGCATAAATGGGTTAGAGTGGTCCAGTGTCAGGGAGGGTTAAGCATCTGATGCTAGCTGGGAATGTGATATGACCACACTTTAGAGGCACTGGAGCTGAGTAGCATAAGAGATGATTGGGTCTCTTTCTGGGGCCTAGGGAAGATGCCATCCTACTCCTAGAAGAGGAGGTCTTGGTCAGTGACTTACACCTGTGAGATATATCCTCTGCAACATTATCAGGAAGTCCAGGGGTCTCCTGTGAGAATTTACTGCCCCACTGACTTTCCTATCTTCTTTCCCAGCGTGGCCGGCAAGCAGATGAAGAATGTGCCCATAGAGGAAGTCCTATCCCAAAAAAGGTAAAAAAAAAAACCACGTGTGTGTGTGTCTGTGTCTGTGTCTGTGTCTGTGTGTCCAAGTCCCTGTTTCATCTGGTGACCAGGCAGTTAGGCCAAAATGGGAGGTACTGGGCTTCCCAGAGATTCTGGACCTCATCTCTTTGCCTCACCTTCCCACCAGCCCTGATAGAGGAACCTTTAAAGGTATGACTTCTACTCAGCCCCTCAAAAACATCAGTATCTGAAGTTTTAGTTTATTTTAAAACCAAGAAAAGAATTCTAGTGGTAGCAGATGGCCCAGGGCAGGATACTGGGCGACAGTATCCCAGCTGGCTCAGATTCTGGAGCCAACATCTTCTGATCAACCATTTTCTATTTCAGAGGAAGGGACGGCCTCCAGGACATATCCTTTCAAATGACAGGTCAACTTCAGGCATGGTGTAAGTAGGGACTGGGGTCTGGGGCTCTTCAGCTAGCATCTAATATAAGGAGAGATGAGGATAGGGAACAAGACAGGGGCATTACTGCACAGATGAAGGAGAGGAAAGCTGTTGTATAGTTGAAAGAGCAGTGGATTTGAAGTCAGAAGGCTTGGGTGAGGAGATTAATATTCATCTTTGGCTTAGGTATGTAATACAGTGCATTTTTCATGACCTATTTATGTAGATTATCTTACTGCTCTTCCCAACAATCTAAGAAGAAAGTAGCATGAGGGGCAGCCAGGTGGCTCAGTGAATAGAGCATTGGCCCTGGAGTCAGGAGGACCTGAGTTCAAATCCGGCCTCAGACACTTAACATAAAAACTAGCCTGTGACCCTGGGCAAGTCACTTAACACCAGTTGTCCTCCAAAAAGCAAAAGAAAGTAGCATGAGAATTATCATATTTTTCTCATTTTAAATGATAAAACTTTTTGAGACGTTATACAAATACCACAAAACACAAAATTAACTCTTATCCCTCAATCCTTGAAAACAGTCATGGAAAACATCATAAAAAAGATTATTAATGGTAGGACAGGCTACCATACACTTGGGTAGTTTTCTGTTTTAAAAGAAAGGAAGGATGAATGCTTAACTTAAAGGAGTCAATACCAACATTGTCCATTATGTTTGGTCTGAATTTTGTACAGGGATTATATCTCATTTTACAAAGGGGGAAACTGAGAGTATACAGTAGTTAAGTGATTTAACCAAGGTCACACAGCTAGATAGTGACAGAAATGTGACTGCACTGGCTTCTAGTCTGACTGCTCTAAGCTCAAGTGAATTTCTAAAGTCCTAACCACTGACCTTGCAACTTCTGATTCTTCTGTCTTTCCTTACCAGGTGGAAACCAAAATCCTGTGAACCAATTCGGAGGGAGGGTCCTAAGGTATAGTATCTGACTGTAACAGTGATGGTTGGCCCAGATTAGGCCCTTTTTCTGACCCCTCAAGGACTCTGAAGAGTTACTTTTTGCCCTGCTATGTTTTAGGAAAAGGAGAGAATGTTGTTTTCCCCTGTGAGATATGTGGGTTTCTGAAGTATATCAACAGCTCACATTTCTATAGCACTTTATAAATTATTTTCTTATGATAAATCTGAACTATAGGTAGTGGGGATATTGATATAACCATTTTGTAGGTTAGGTAGCAAAGCCATGAGTAGAGAGAAGTGACTTGACTTAGGGTTACATAGTTAGGAATTGTCAGAACTCAGGCCTCATTGATTCCAAATCAAACACCACCCTGCGTGGGAGTAAAGAACAGGGTTTGGTTCCCTATTGAGAAAACTTTCTCTCTCTGCTCCACAGGCCCTAAGCTCACTGGCTTGGTAATAGACAGGGCACCATGAATTCTAGGCATTCCATAGTCTTCCTTTCCCTATTTGAATTACCTATCCAGCTCGAGGCCTGTCTTCTTCATGAAGCTTTCTCTATGATTTATTTCAGTCATCATTAAATCCTTCTCTTCTGAAGAGTAATGTTATCTATACTTTCATCTATAAACCAGGATTCTGCATCTATATACTGCCTGCTGCTGTTTTATGATCTGTGTTCATCTCATTTCTCCAACAAAACTATAAATTTCTTGAGGACAAGAAACCAGTATATTTATGAATCCTCATTCACAGAGCTGGGCACATAGTAAATGCTCAAAAAATACTTGTTGAAGGAAAATTATAAATGCTGGAGAAGATGTGGGAAAATTGGAACACTAATGCATTGTTGATAGAGTTGTGAACTGATCCAACCATTCTGGAGAGCAATTTGGAACTATGTCCAAAGGGCTATAAAAATGCACATACACTTTGACCAAGCAATACCATTTCTAGGTCCATATGCCAGAGAGATTATAAACATGGGGACACACATGTACAAAAATATTTATAGCAGCTCTTTATATGGTAGCCAAGAATTGGAAATTGATGGGATGCCCATCAACTGGGGCATGGCTGAACAAGTTAAGTTGTATATGAATGTAATGGAATACTATTGTCCTGTAGGAAATGATGAGCAGGCAGACTTCAGAAAAACCTAGAGAGATTTATATGAACTGATGCTGACTGAAATGAGCCGAAACAAGAGAACACTACACAATAATAGCCACATTGTGCAATGACTAACTTTAATAGACTTAGTTCTTCTTAGCAATTCGAGGATCTAAAACTACTTGAAAAGACCCATGATGGAAAATGCCATCCACATCCAGAGAAAGAACTATGGAGTCTAAATGCGGATCGAAGCATACTATCTGCTCTCTTTTTTTGTTTTGTTTTTTCTTTCTCATGATTTCTCCCATTCATTCTAATTCTTCTTTACAACATAACTAGTATGGAAATAGGTTAACTAAGAATGTATATATGTAGAGCTGTTATCAGATTACACACTGTCTTGGTGGGGAGGGGAGGGAGGCTGAGAAAATTTAAAACTCAAAAGCTTATGGAAGTGAATGTTGAAAACTAAAATAATTTAAGGAAAAAAAATACTTGTGGAATAAATGCTTGAAAAGTAAGTGTCATTTCAGTGGGAAGAGCATTAGACTTCAAGTGAGATGACCCTGTGTTCAAATCCAAGCACTTAGAGCAGTGTGACCTTGGGCATATCACTTAACTTCTGAGCCTCAGTTTCTTCCTATGTAAGTTGAGGAAGATCATTTAGATGAGCTCTATCTAACATCCTTTTTAGTACTAAAATTAATCCACCTTATTTCCCATCATCATAGATTAAATTTTCCTCTTGAACCTCTTGAAAATGACCTTATCAAGCATTGACCTCTTTGGTTTGCGAAGCACCATAAGCTTAGTGAAAAGAGCATTAGACATGAATATAAGTTTCAGCTTTGCCCCTCCCAACTTGTGTGACCAAATCACTTCCTGGCTCTGAGCTGGAGCTGATAATACTTAGACATTCCTGCTTCACAGGCTTGTGATTAAAGCATTTTGTAAGCTGCAGAACTGTTGTCTTTGATTAAGTAAAGGTCTGGGTGGCATCTGTCCTGCCTGACATACTCATCTTCTGCTTCTCCACTCTTGACACAGTGGGATCCAGCCCGGCTGAATGAATCCACTACCTTTGTGCTGGGCTCTAGGGCCAACAAGTAAGAAATTAGAGTTTGACATGCCTGGGAGGGGGCAACACAAGGGTCCCACAACTGGCAAGTTCTTGGAAGAGGACCTTTTGTCCTTCTGTCTTCACCTTGCTGGAAAAATCGCTGACTCAATTCCCCTATTGTTTCAGGGCCCTTGGCATGGGAGGCACCAGAGGGAGGATCTATATCAAACACCCACACCTCTTTAAGGTAAGTGTCATGGTTGCCTTGGAACATTCCTTTTGGGACTAGAAGGAAACAGTTGTCAGGAAAGGTGGCATAAAGGAGCCTCCAGTGGCATGACCGTACAGGTTACAGTGGAAAGAATACTGAACTGGAAATAAAGAGGCACCCAGCTTCTGGGTCCAACTCTGCCACCATCTCAGCATGAGACCTTAGGCAAGCTGCTTCCACATTCTGGGCCTCAGTGTCCTTATCTGCTTTGGATCTCCAAGGTCCCAGCTCTCATGTGCTAGGATTTCCATGAAAATGGCAAGAGCTAGGGCCACCTTCTTCAGTACAACAATTTGTCAGCACATGCCACAGTTGAACACACAACAATGCATGCACTTCTCTACTTTGTTCCTGCCCAGTCTCCCTTCATTAAAAACTTATTCTCTCCCAGTCTCTCATTGTTATCACCTGTTCTCCCCTCCCCCCCAGCCCTGTCTATAGTCTAGAAAACTAGAAGTGAGAATCTGATCTTCTCAGAAACGTGAAACAAAGGAAAAACATGATTGTTAGAAAGTTTTTTATATCTTGCTTTAATCGAATTGGGTTTTGTTTTGTTGTGGGTGGAATTATAAAGGGCTAAGGGGATCCTAGGGAAAGGATGAAGAAAATTGAGAGCTGCAGGGTTGACCCTAGCTTCACCTCATAGGAGATACACTCACCAATACCTCGTAAGTACATATTCCCATAGAAACCTAACAAGAATGGATGGAAAGGTAGCCTGGTGGTATAAAAGGAGAGATTTGAAATTAGGAGGCCAGTTCAGATCCTAGTTCCCACATTACCTGTGTGGTCATAGGCAAGTTCCTTTATTTTTGAGCATCAATTTCCTTATCACTAGAATAGGATTAATTATTCCTACTCCACCTACCTCATAGAGTTGTAAGCATTTTGCAAACCTTAATACTATAGAAATATGAATTTTTATTATCTTTGAAAGAAAGCTGACCATATTCTCCCTTTTAACCCTCCCCACTTAACTATTTTTCCTTTAAATTTACTTAAAAGTTTCTCCTGTAGCCAAATGACTTCAGAAAAGCACTTTACAAGGCTAATAGTGAGGATGTGGTTGGACTTGGCGATGCTTAAGCATTCAGCTCACCAAGCCCTGACACACCTGAGAAGCTTACCACACCCTTGGCAAGACACAGCCCAAAAGCCTTCCTGACTTCACCCTATTCCAGAGCAGCCTGGTACTTCAGACCACCTGTGCTTTGGATAGGTAGAGAAGGGCTGGAGGAAAATGTAGGTTAGTCCTTTGTGGATCTCACCTGTTTGCCTAAGAGTGTTTGATGGGAACTACTCATGTGAAAGACCCAAGCACAGCCTGTTGCTGCCTGAGACCAGGACAAGGCTATGTTTCTCCATGAGATCTGCCAAAGTGAAAAGGGTTTGGGGCCACAGATCAGGAAACGTTTGGACCAGGCTGATCTCCCCCACCCTGTGCTTCCTTTCCCTACAGTATGCAGCTGACCCCCAGGACAAGCACTGGCTGGCAGAACAGCATCACATGAGGGCCACCGGTGGCAAAATGGTGAGTGTCTTGAGAAAGCATCTCTTGAGATCAGGGATCAGGCTTTGTGGGGTCAAAATAAAAGCTCAGTTGTCAGGTTTTATTTGGGGGAGGGGAGAGGAAGGGAGGACTTCTGACCCTGAAGACATGTCTTCAATTCCAGACTGTAGTCCTGAAGTCACCAAGCTACATCTAGAATAGACCCAAGAAGTGAATTTATCTCATCCCCTTTTTACGGATAGTGGGATGTGAACCCAGGTACTCTGTCTCTAGAGTTAGTGCTCTTTCCATTATTATATAAATGGTATGATTCCACTCGTGAATTGGGCTCTTTGTAACTGGGTAACTTTGGACAAGTCACTTAATTTCTCAAAGCCTCAATTACCTCAGCTGTAAAATATGGGTAATAATACTTGTATTACCTACCTTATAAGGTTGTTAGGAAGAAAGCTCTTTGGAAACCTTAAATGAACTGAAGAAATGAGAGCTTCAGTCAATTAAAAAGCACTTACTAAACACCTGCTGTGTTCCTGATACTTTGCTCAGCATACAAAAACAGAAAATGAAAGCACCTTTGCCATTGAGGAATTTAAATTCTTTTGAGGAAGGCATACTTCTGTAAGAGAATGGTGGTAATAAAGATAATAATAGTTAACATTTATGTAGTGCTTACTCTGTACCAGGCACTGTGCCAAGTGCTTTACTAATATAATCTCATTTGATCTTCACAACAACCCTGGGAGGTGCTATTGTTATCCCCATTTTATAGTTAAGGAAACTGAGGCAGACGTGACTTGCCCAGGATCATCCAGCTAGATATCTGAGGTGGGATTTGAGCTCAAGTCTTTCTGACTCCAGACCCACTGAACCATCTAGCTGCCCCTAATACAGAAAATACGGATTATATACACAGTAGATACTAAGTAATTTCAGAGGGATCAGAAGAGACCTCGTGCAGGAAGAGTAGCATGTGATATGCATGTTGACAAGAGTACTAGGGATCCTAAGGGGTGTAGAGGAGGGAGAGCCTTTCAGGCACGGGTAACGAACTTTCTGTGCAAAGCTGTGGAGACTGTACATAGAATGCTGTGTATGAGGAACAACAAGCGGGCCAGTTTGGCTGGATTGTCAAGTGTGTATAATATGGAACAAACCCAGAAAGATAGACTAGAGCCAGAACGTAAAGGGCTCTGAATGCTGGATGGGGAGGTTTCGGTTTGATCCTAGAGATAAAGAGTCACCAGTGCTTCTTCAACAAAGATCTAAACTTTGGCAATATCACTATGTTAACTGTGTAATGGCTTTTAGAGAGGAGAGACTGACAGCAAGAAGACCAGTGAGGAAAGCTGTAAGGTTAGGTGAGAGGCAGTGAAGATCTAAACTAGGTTGTGGTTCTGTGCCTGGAGAGAAGGGAATGAATGGGAAAGACATGGAAGTAGAATTGACAAGACTGCTCACTGGATGTGGGGTCTGAAGAAGAGTGAGTCGTCAAGGACGACTCTAAAGTTGTGAACCCAAGACACTGGAAGGATGATGCTCCTCTCGTGGAAAATAGGGAAGTGAGAAGGAGGAGGTTTGGGAGGGGAAAAATACTGAACTTTCTTTTGTATCTGTTGAATTTCAAATGTTTGTCAGATAGCCAGTGGCAAATATCCAAGACCAGAACTCAAGAAACATACTGGAGCTGGCTATGTAAATCTGGGAGTCATCTGTATGACAAATTCTAATAACTGAAACCAGAGAAGCTGATGAGATCATAGAGCAGGGATTATAAAGAGATTAAGAAAAGAAGGTCTAGGACTGAGCTTTGAGGTACATACACAGTTAAGGGATGAGATACAGATTGTAGACCAGTAAAGGAGAATAAGGAGGGGTGGCTAGACTGGTAGTTGAAGAACCAGGAGGAAATGTCAAGAAAAAGAGTGTCAAGAAAAGCCAAAAAGGAGAGATTCCAGGAAGGGACAGAGAGTGGTCAATGACACATGTTGCAGAGAGATCAATATGGATGGGGACTGATGAAAGGCCATCAGATTTGCTGATGAAGAGATAGGTTTGGAGAGAGTAGTTTCAGGTGGTTGATGAAGTCAGAAGCCAGATTGCAAAGGGTTAGAAGTGAATTAGAGGAAAGGAAATGGAGTTATAAGTGTAGATAATTTGATCTAGGAGTTTGACTGAGAGAAAGAAGAAAAACAGACCATAGCTTGAGAGTGTGGCAGAGTCAAGTAAGGACTTTCTAAGGTTTGGAGAGACCTGAACATATTTTAGGGAGCAGAGAATATCCAATAGATAAAGACTTGAAAATTAGAGAAACGGGCATACCCCAGTTCTCTTAGCTTTCCCTAATTCTTCTAGAATCATAGAGTTAGAAGAAACCTTAAGGGTCCAACTGTTTTCTGAAGCATTCATTCTGCACTCCAGCGTCCTAAAGAAATCACAGCTTTAATACCTCCTATGTCAAGAAACTTACTACCTTATAAACACATTTCACTTTCAGATAGCTACAATTGGTTAGAAAATATTTCTTTATATTGAACTAAAATGTACCTCTAACTTCTTTCACATATGGGTATTATTGTGCCTTCTGGGGTCAATAATAATCTAATTTCCTCTTGCATGTGACAACCCATGTGACTTGTCTGTTTTCCATTCTGCCTATTTTTGAGACTGGGCCCTTGACTGGACTAAAATTTCTCCTAAGTTTCCCCTCTGCCATTCTAGAAGCAATAAATAAGGGTAGCTTTGACCATTCTTCTTTCTTCTGTTATCTATAGGCCTATCTTCTCATTGAAGAGGACATTCGAGACCTAGCTGCCAGTGATGACTATAGGTGAGGAACCCCTAGAACCAGCCTCAGGATCCCCCTGGTGTTGTCCCCAGTGGCCAATTCCATCTTCAACCACGGTCACTCATCTTTACTACCTACCCTGTTCTTCCGTCCCTTCCTCTCTCTATCCCCAACCATTACCTCGACAGGGGCTGCCTGGATCTGAAGATGGAAGAATTAAAGCCCTTTGTCCCTCCTTCCTGGATGGCAGAGAAGATGAGGAAATACATGGAAACACTCAGGACTGAGAATGAACATCGTCCTAGTGAAGCACCTCCTGAGACATGATGCCTAGCTCCTTGGTTGCCCCCTGGAAACCTTCTTCAAGTGTCCCTCAGACAGGACTTGAGGCCAGGAGCCCCCTCCTTTGACTTTTGGCACCTGCCCGGGGGAAGCTGCATTGCTGCTCCCGAGCCTGTTCTCCAAGGGCATCTTTCCCCCAGGGCCCAAACTGGTTTGCAGCTGGTCACTATTCAGCACTCCCAGAGAGGCACACTTGGTTTCGTGTTTTTGTGAATTTATTGGGTTGGAAAGCACTTGATTGATTTGTAATAAATACAGATGGTAGAACCTGCTGTGGAGACTAGTGTGTCTACATGAAAGCAGCCAGATGCCCCGGAGAAAAGGTGGGTGTTTGGAAAGAAGACTGGTAGAGGCCCTGGCTCTCTAGAATGAGAGCAGTAGTAATAACAGCTTACATTTCTATAGTGCTTTACACTCATTCAGTAAATATTAAGCACTCCCTGTTTGCAGAGCACTGTGTAAGTGCTGGGCAGATAAGTTTCAATAAAAGACTGCCTGTCACCAGAGTCTCAGTCTAAGAAGGGGTATAAAAAAACATGCCTGTCCTTTATAATCTTTGTCTTACTTCAAGACTTAATTAAGGTATCACCACACCCATGGATCCTTCCTTGATCCCCACCCCCTACCCCACCAATTTTGTAGTGGGTTTTTTCCCTCCTCAAATTATATGCTTTTCTGTATAGATATCATGATACAATAAATTGACTACTGGGCTTGGAATCAAGGATCTGGATTCAAATCCTACCTCTGCACCAAATAGGGCTTCATAATCATAGTAAATTATATAAATTATTTTATTCTCATAAATATTATAAATTTTATAAATACAAATATTATAAAAAAAAAAGCCCAGAAATAACTGGCCATGTAACCTTGAGCAAGTTACTTAACCCTGATTGCTTAAAAAAAAAAAAAAAAAAGGTCCCTTCACTTCAAAGCAGAACACAGATGGCTCCTCTTTCATGGAAGCCCTTCATGATCCCTCTTCCCCACTGCACCTGTACACACTCCCAGGTTATATAAAAAAATAAAAATCTTCCTTGGTTTGTTTAGTTGGATGTGGGTGGATGGGGAGGTAGGGGAGATGGGGAGGGCAATGTTTTTGCATCAGAGAATCAGAGAGTCTCAGAAATGGAAGGAATCTCAGAAATCACAAAAATCCAGGTCTTATCAGGACAGGAGTTCCCTCTATAATCCCAACAAAAAGTCATCCAACCAAACTCTAGCCCAGGATTGCAATCCCTTAGCTACATTGTTCACTTGTATTAAGGGGAATATTCACTAAAACCCTTTTTTTTCCATTTGAATTGTGATCTAGCCATAACTCTTCCATCTCATACTTGAACCCCAGGGTAGGGTTTTGCCTTCATCTCTATTAAATTTTAAAGCAAATAGACCAATGGCCCAATGTTCTAGCTTCACAGGGTCTTTTGGGATCTAGAATTTGTCATGTATCCTGTTAGGTATCTCTCAGCCTTAAGTCATAATGTAATTTATTTAAGTCATTGATAAAGCTGAAAAGGCACACACAGGTCAAATGCCTGAGCATATGCCAGTAGATACTTCATTTCAAGCTGACATTGACTCTTCTACTTTTTTTTGCTCCTAGGTGTTCTACTCTTCCCTTTACAATGGGCTAGCCTATACCTCTCCAACTCATCTGCAAGAATTGCACGTGATATTCTGTCACGTGTTTTTAATGAAATCTAGGTTGATTGTGCCTTAACATTTCCCTGACCCACCAGCCAATCTAGCAACTCTGTCAAAAAAAGGAAGTGTCTAGCATGATTTGTTTTTGATGTAGCCAAACCATACTTTTAATTACACATTAGAAAACCAATGAAGCTAAAACTAGAAGAGTAGGGAAAAGGGAAAAATGTTTTCAGCAAGTCTCTCTGATAAATGTCTCATTTCTCAAATATATAGAGAAGTGAACCAAATTTATAAAAGTAGGAGACATTCCCCATTTGATAAGTGGTTAAAAGACACGAACAGGCAATTTTTAAGAAGAGATCAAAACTAACAGAAGTTATAGAAAAAATGCTTTAAATCACTAATAATTTAGAGAAATGTAAAATAAAGCAACTCTTAGGTACCACCTCACACCCATCAGATTGACTAAGACATGAGAGAAAAGAAAAATGATAAAAGCTGGAAGTGATGTGGGAAAATAGGAATATTAGTGTATTGTTGGGGGAGTTGTGGTCAATCCATTCTGAAGAACAATTTGGAATTATGCCCAAAGGGCTATAAAATTATGCATACTCTTTGACCCAAAAATACTGCTACCAGATCTATACCTCAAGGAGATGAAAGGAAAAGGATTCATATATGCAAAAATATTTATAGCAGTGCTATAAATTGAATGGCAAAGAATTGGAAAGTGAGAGGATGACCATCAATTGGGTAATGGCTGAACAAGTTATGGTGCATGAATGTGATGGAATACTATTGTACTATAAGAAATGATGAGCAGGATGGTTTCAGAAAAACTTGGGAAGACTTATGAACTGATACAAAATGAAATGAGGAGAACCAGGAAAACAGTCTATACAGTTTACAGCAATATTATAAAGATAATCAACTGTGAAAGACTCAGTAAACTGACCAATACAATGTTCCACTGGAAGTCCAAAGGACTCTTACGATGTAAAATGTTATTCACCTTGAGATAGAGAACTGATGGACTCTGGGTGCAGACTGAAACTTTTTTCCCCACTTTATTTTTCTTTTCTTTTTAAATGTTCAATATGGCTAATACAGAAATATATTTTGCATGACTTCATATGTATATTAGATATTGAATTTCTTGCCTCATTGAAGGAGTGGAAGGAGGGAGAAAATTTGGAACTGAAAATAAAAATATTTTTAAAAAGTGGAAAAAATCATACATTAGGGAATTTTGCCAGGAAAAGAAGTCAAGGTCACTAGTATAGAGTTTGCAGATTTTATTCTCATCAAGTGAAAAAGCATTTATTAAGTACTTCCTATATGCAAGGCATTGTGCTAAGCACTGGGTTGGGGATAGAAAAAAAACCCAATGAAAAAACAGATTCTGTTGTCAAGGACCTCACAATTTTATGGGGTAGACAATATGAAAACTATGCGCAATGCACATATTTGCAGGAGAAATTGGAAATACTTTTTGTTAGGCAGTGTGACTTAAAAATAAGTCAGATAACTCAGGAGGTCTAGGTGAGGAAAAGGGGCATTCCAGGCACTGGGGACCGCCAGTGAAAATACACTGAATTGGGGCGGCTAGGTGGTGCAGTGGATAGAGCACCAGCCCTGGAATCAGAGTATGTGAGTTCAAATTTGACCTCAGACACTTAACACAAAAACTAGCCATGTGACCTTGGGCAAGTCACTTAAACCCATTTGCCCTACATCCCTCCCTCCAAAAAAATGCAAAAAAAAAAAAAGAAAAAGAAAATACACTGAATTGGGAGAAGACCAATTTAGCCGGATCATAATGTGTGGAGGAGAGTAAAGTGTAAGCGATTAGAAAAATAAAAAGGAGGCAGACTAATGAAGGGCTTTAAAAGCCAAATAGGCTTTATTTGATTCTGGAGGTAAATGGAGTCACTGGATATTGAAGAGAAATGGTTAGACCTTAAATTAAGGAAGATCGCTCTGATGGCTTAGTAGAGAATGGACTGGAGAAATGGAAATGAGAAACTTGAGACCAGGAGATCAACCTTAGGTGAAAATCTTAGGTGGAAAGTGATAAGGGACTGCATCAGGGTTGTGACAGTTTCAGATGAGAGAACGAAGATACACAAGAGACGTTTTGAAGGAAGAATGGACAGGACTTAGCTACAGATTCAACATGGCGGGGAGGCAAAAGGTGACCCTAGACCTGGGTGACTGGGACGATGGTGGTGCCATATAGCTCTACAAAGTAACTTGTTGGTTGTTTGAATGATATAAGACGAAATTCATAAATTAATTTAGATAGTCTCAATGTTTAATTATATTGGTGGGATCCAACTGTGAACAAAGAATGTTGCTTTAATTATTGATCCTCCTTTATTTATAAAAAGAATATTTTTATAACTTTCAGATATTTTACACATTTTGTTGTTATTCTGAAAGCATTTCCTCTTTATGTAATTTTCTCCTGATTCTTGTTAGTAATGTGCAGATAGGCTAATGGTTTTTATGGACTTATTTTGTATACTGTTTCTTACCTGAAGCTATTAATTATTTTGATTAGCTTATTCACTGATTCTTTGGAATTTCCTAAGTGAACTACCATATCATCTGATAATATGGATAATTTTGTCTCCTCTTTGTTGATGCTCATTCCTTTAGTTTTTAATTTGCCTTTTGCTATTGTATCATTTTAGGACCATGTCAAACAATAGTAAAGAGAAGAAACATCATTGTTCTATTTCTGTACTTATTTGGAAAACTAGTATTTTTTCATTAGGAATAAAGATAGGTTATAGTTTCACACACACATACACACACATATTCTTTTGACCATTATCACCTTATATGCTTAAGCCTTTTAGGTTTTTTTTTTAAACATAAATGGATGCTACATTTTTTTTTTTAAGCAATTGGAGTTAAGAAACTTGCTCAAGGTTACACGGCCAGTTATTTCTGGGTGTGGTGCTAAGTATCTGAGCCTGGATTCGATCCCTAGGTCATCCTGACACTGGGGCCAGTGCTCTTACTCGCTGAGCCACCTGGCCACCCCTAATGGATGCTACATTTTGTCAAGTGCTTTTTTTTGTTCTGTGTATTAATATAATCATAGTTTTTTTTTTCCTAGAATAAATTATGCCAATTATTTTCCTAATGTGCAGTCTTCTTTTCTGGAATGAACCACAATATTGGATGGTCATATTGAAGTTTTTGGAAAATACTGTTGTATCTTTTTTGGTGAAGATTTTATTTAATTTTTTTACATCAATATTCATTAGTGAAATTTGTCCACAGTTATCTTTATCTGCTTTATTCTTCCATGTTTTACTTATTGTAATCACATTAGTTCCATAAAAGGAGTCTAGTAAAGCTTCTTATTTCTCTGTTACTGAAAATAATTTTTGTAGCTAAAATATTAGTGGTTTTTTAAACATTCAGTAGAATTAAATTATAAATCCATCTACACCAAGGTTTCATTCTTCAGTATTTCATGTATGGTTTTTTCAAGTTTTCAATTTTTCTTTCTCAAACTGGCTGATTTAAAATTTCCATTTTAGTTTAGATATTTATAAAGACTCTTGCCCTAGTAGCCCTTTGCCTCACTCCTAAAAGGTGTGAATTTCCTTTGACTTTGGCTGGAATGTAATTTGGAATAGCAATTTCTGATAATTTACCTTATTACCTATCTGTTCATTATGAATTCACTTTGCTCATTTTTGATTTTGATAATGTGATTTTCCTCCTTTTTTTTTAAAGATGTTAGCTAATGGTTCATTGATTTTATTAATCTTTTCAAAAAGATATCTCTTATTTTTGTTTATCAGTTCCATGGTCTTTTCATTTCTGCCATTTTTTAAATCTCTCCTCTAATTTTCGAGACCTCTTACTTTAAACTTATTTTGAAGTTGTTAATTTACCTCCTAGTTTTTAAAAACTGCATGCTACATTCCTAAGTTCATTTTCTATTTTGTAATTATATGTTGTAGGAGAAATTTTTTTTTTCAGAAAACTACTTGAGTTACATCTTATACATATCAATATGTTGCCACATGTGATTTTTTTAAACTTTTGTTGGTATGATATTTTTATACACCCAGTTTGTTTTTAGCCTCCTTCATTTAGATCTCCCTCATTTGGTCCTTTTTCCTTTACTAATCTGTATTTTTATGTAGTTTTGGTCTATAAATATTAAGTTTGTTATTTCTACCTTTTTACATTTATTTATGTTTTAAATATTCTTATGTGAACTTGGGAATATTACTTAATGCTTATCCATAAAATGAGGGGGTTGTAAAGTTACTTTCAGCTCCAAATCAATGACCTATGATTTGTAATTAGGTGACACAATGGACAGAGCACTGTACCTGGAGTCAGGAAGACAAGTTCATATCTGGATCCAGATACTTACTAGCTGAGACCTGTATTTTTATTTATTTATGGAGAAAATTGCTATGAATTGTTTTCTTACTCATCCCTTTATACTTTTTTAGTTTTATTAGGCAGTTTAATCATTCACCTGTATGGTTAAAATACTACATATGTGTTTTCTTTCATCAAATTATTTTATATCTTTCTCTTTAAACCAATATTTAGTCTCTGAGGTTTGTTTTGCTGATATGACCTAACCTTATATGACATCTTACATCTTATACAAAGATATGACCTTGGTTACCAACCCCTACCCACTCTCTCATCAAACTCTCCTTCCCTCATTACCCTTTCCTACTCCCAAATTCCTTGAGATTTTTGTTCTCTTCTATGATTGCTTTTTCTTTTATTTTTTTGTCCTCTCCCTTTACTTTTTTGTGAAGAGACAGGAGGCTGATGTCACTGGTTTGGAGAGTACATGAAGAATAAGGTGTGAGAAGACTACTAGAAAGGGGGTGGCTAAGTGGTGCAGCGAATAGAGCACCAGCCCTGGAGTCAGGAGGACTTGAGTTCAAATCTGGCCTCAGACACTTAACGTGCACACAGAAAAACCTAGCCGTGTGACCTTGGGCAAGTCACTTAACCCCCAACTGCCCTACCTTCCCCCTCCAAAAAGAAAAAAAAAAGAGTGGAAAGGTAGAAGGGTTATAAAAGACTTTGAATGCCAAACAGCATTTTTGTGTTTGATCTTGGAGGTGATAGGAGCCACTGGAATTTATTGAGTAGGAGGTGTGTGACATAGTCAGACCTGAGCTTTTGGAAAATCACTTTGGTGGTTAAATGGAGGATGGATTGACATGGGAAGGGACTTGAAGCAGGCTGACCCACTAGCAGCTATTGCAGTAATCCTAGTGTGAGGTGATGAGGGCTTGTAGTAGAGTGGTAGCAGTGTCATAGGAGAGAGGGGTTGTATTGGAGAGATGTTGCAAAGGTGGAACCAACAGGCTGTCGCAGTAGATTGGATGTGGGGTTTAAGAGACAGTGAGGAGATGAGGACAATAGCTAGGTCACAAGCCTAGGAAAGTGGGAGGATGGCGGTACCTTAGAGTATAATAGGGAGGTCTAGAAGGGAGTGGGGGAAGACGTAGGAGGAAAGATGGGTTCAGTTTTGGGCATGTTGAATTTAAGATGTCTAGGACATACCCAGTTCAAGATGCTTTAAAAGGCAACTGATGATGTAAAGCTAGAGGTCAACAGAGAGATGAGGGCAGGATTGATAGATTTGAGAATATTTGGCATGGAGATCCATGGGAGTTGATGAGGTCATCAAGTAAAGTAGTATAGAGGGAGAAGTTAAGGGGGCCCAGGGCAGAAGTCTTCCATCCAAAGACCTCAGCTACTTAGATAAAAACTATTTTACAAAAACTGCTTGGAAAATTGGACAGTAGTATGGAAGAAGTTAGATTTAGACCAGTATCTCACATCTTATACAAAGATAAGCTCCCAAAGAGTATGTGACCTAGATAAAATATAATAGATTACATCATAAACAAATGAGAGAAACATGGAAAAAATTGCTTATAAGATGTTTGATAGACACAGGAAAAGTTCACAACAACCAGGGATTAGAGAAGATCACAGAGTAACTTTGATTACATAAAATTTAAAAGTTTTTGCATAAACAAATCTAATAAAGGTAAGATTAAAAGCAAATAATTAACAGGGGAAAAATAACTTGGCAGCAAGCTGTCTGATAAAAATCTTATTTCCAAGATACAGGGTGCCTCAAAAGTCTTTTGGGCAAATACAAAATCTGTTTGGCATTCAAAGCTCTTATTCCCTATCATGTACTCTTTGAAACAGTACTCTGGTCTCCTTGCTGTTCCACTTGTTTTTGGTTTCAACATTTTCTCTTCTTGTTTCCCATGTCTGGAATGCTCTTCCTCCTGGCTTCCCTGGATCCCTTTAAGTTTCTTCTAAAATCTTTTTTTTTTTTTTTTAAGCAATCGGGGTTAAGTAACTTGCTCAAGGTTACACGGCCAGTTATTTCTCGGTGTGATGCTGAGTGTCTGAGCCCGGGATTCGATCTCCAGGTCATCCCGACACTGGAGCCGGTGCTCTTATTCGCTGTGCTACCTGGCCGCCTCATTTCTTCTAAAATCCTATCTTCTACAGAAAGCTATCCTCAACTCCTCTTTGACCCCAAAGTCTTTTGGGACACCCTCTATAAAGAACTGATGAAAATTTTATAATAAGAACCTTTCTCCAATTGATAAATGACCTAAGAACATGAACAGGCAATTCTCAAGGGGGAAAAACCTCAGGCTATCTACAATCACATGAAAAAAAATGTTCTAAATCACTACTAATCAGAGAAACTAGGTTAAAGCAATTTTCTGAGATTCCACCTCATACTCATCAGAGTAGCAAAGAAGAAAAAAGAAAAGAAGATGATTAATTTTGGAGGGACTGTGGGAAAACAGGCACTTTTCCTGTTGTTCTGCTGTTAGAGCTGTGAATGGGTGCAGCCACTCTGGAAAGTAATTTGGAATTACACGCAAAAAGTTACCAAACAAGACGTTCCCTTTGACCTAGCCATAACACTGCTAGGTCTGCTCAAAAGAGATCAAAGAAAGATGAAAAGATCCTATATGTGCAAAAATATCGATAGCAGCTCTTTTTGTGGTGGCAAAAGGATATGGAAGACAAAGGTATGCCAATCAATTGAGAAATTATTGAGTAAGTCATGGTATAGGAATGTGGAGTATTATTGTGCTATAAGGAACGAGGATATAGAGAATTTCAAAAAGACATTGAAACATGTGTTTATATTATATTGAGGACTTTTGTAAAATAATTAAGAATGAAATGAGCAGGAATGAACAAAACTAGGTTAGAAATTTATACAGTGGGGGCAGCTAGATGGTGCAGTGAATAAGAGCACTGGCCCTGGAGTCAGGAGAACCTAAGTTCAAATCCGGCCTCAGACACTTTACACAAAATTAGCCATGTGACTTTGGGCAAGTCACTTAACCTCAATTTCCCTACCTTCCCCTCCCCCAAAAAGCAAAAACAAACAACACCCCCCTCCCGAAATTTATACAATAACGGCACTGTAAAAACAAGCAGCTTTGAAAGCTGTAAGAATTATGATCAATACAATGACCATTCATGATTACAGAGGACTGATGATTAAAAATACCATCCATGACAGGTGATAGATTTATGGTACAAAATGAGAAATCTGTTTTTTTGTTGTTGCTATTCAATCACCTCAATTGTATCCATCTTTTCATGACCCCATTTGAGGTTTTCTTGGCAAAGATACTGGAGTGGTTTTCTAGGTCATCTTATAGATGAGGAAACTGAGGAAAACAGGATGAAGTGACTTGACTAAGGTCACACAGCTAGTAAGTGTTGGAGACCACATTTGAATGCAGGTCTTCTTGAATCCAAGCCTGGTATTCTATCCACTGCGGTATTTCTCTCTCTATATCCATTGTGGAAATTTATTTTACTTGACTATGTAGATTTGTTATAATAAAATTGTTTTTCTTTTCTTTTCTTTTTTCCACTAGTGTGGAGGATGGGAAGGAGAGAAAATAGATTTCAGTTCATTTAAAAAAAAATAGAAAGGGAAATGCTACAGATGTAAAATGTTGCATACATTTTTAGATGGGGTCACTGTATTATTATTTTTACTTTTTTTTTTTACTTTGTCACAAGCAATCTCTCACAAGCTGGGAATGATTTGTAAATGTTTGTGATATAAAAATAAAAAATTAATATATCTTAAAAAATATGACATTCATTTTTAATGCCCTTTCCAAAATATGTTGATTAATCCAATTCTTTTCTTATTCTTTTTTCCTTCTAGAATACTCTAGAGTCTCTCATTCATGTATTGTATTTATACATTCTTTAATTTCTCTATGACCACTGTTTATGATGGGGCTTCTGGGAACCAAAAACTTCACTCTCTCCTTTAACTGTTCTCCTACTAATACAATTATAGACCCTTCTCTTGCCTTACCTTCATCACCACTGTCATCATTGTCTCTCTTTGACTCTTAAGAGCTTCATTCTGAGGAATATTAATTCATAGAGTAGGCTGTGGGGTGTAGTGGGAATGCTTCAGATTCAATCCTATTCTTTTCCCTTTCCTTCACTATCTCTCTTTCTTGATGTCAGAATCCTCATTCTTGATCTATGTCTCTGTCCACTCATCCTCTGAGATTTTTATCCCTAGACACCCAACCTAGAGAAGGAAGTAGTCCCAAGAAACATCACCCCTGCTTAGAGAAGATACTTTTTTTCTGAGGTGTTCAATCTCTCTGTAAGATTCCTATAATACCTTCCTACTTCTGGAGGAACATGACCCTAGAGTCACCCCCTCTGTGAATGGAATCTTGTTCCTACTCATGTATTGTGGACCTGGCCAAAAACACTCTATCCTGGTTCTCACAAAGCCTCCACAATATGGCAAGTAATTAAGAAAATCACACCCACCTTACTTATTTTTTTAAAATCACCTCTGCCTAGAAGATGATACTTTTCTGAATCCTTATGGTCCCTTGCTCACCTGAGAGATTTTCCTTTGTACTACCCCCCTCCCCTATTTGGATTTATTAATGAGGAAATGTGTTTTATTTATTCCAGAGGTATCAATTCAATCCTTCCCTGCTCCTGAAAAAATTTTTAAGCCTCTCCCCTTTTGGCCCTTATATTCTTTGCCCATAAAAGTTGTCTATGTCATAGAGTAGATGCTTAATGCATACTTGTCAGATTGGATCAGATTTAACTTTAGCTTCTGCTTTCAATGACTTGGGCAATTTTCCTATATTATTCACAAGTTTTAAAAAAAACTATGTTTTCCGGAAGACCCGTAGTCCTTAGATTGTCTTTTCACATTCTCCTATCTTCAAGCCCAATGTCCTTGTATTATACAACACTCATGTCTTTTTCCAATCTTGTGTCTTTTGATTATTTAATTTTTTCTGTATTTTTATATCCCAAATCTGTCGTTTTCCTTTTTTTTTTTTTAAGAGAAACTACCATTTTGGAAGGGTTTCCTTTTTATTCTACATTCTCTATCCTTTTGTCTTATAGATTTCTTACCGGAAAGCACTAACTTTCCTAATTTCTATACCAATTTATTTTATTTCTTCTTTTAACTCTTTTATTGATCTTCTGAACCACTCTGGAGGTTCTTGCAGTTACTCTTGTGATTTTGAGGGATCTCAAGTATTATAATACTTGAGTAATATAACCCTTCCTTGAGGGTTGTTAGCTTAACTTCCTTTACTTTGAATTGCTTATTCTTATAGATTTTATATGATTGTACATATATAACCCATGTAAAATTGCTTACCATTTTAGGGAAAGAGGGAGATGAGAGAGGGAGGAAGAAAATTTGGAACTCAAAATAAAAAAAAAAGATGTTAAAAACTACCTTTACATGTAATTGGAAAAATAGAATACTATTTAAAAGGAAGAAAAAAAAGAACTTATTCATTGTGTTGACTATTTTTCTAGACTTTTTGCTTATTTTCTTTTCTATATCAGTCTTTATTCATACTTTATGAGGTTTTTTTTTCATAATGCTCTTTGGGTAATTTAGCTTATTATTGGGAGTTCCTTTCATTCTGTTATAGGAAACTGAAACAGGTTTAACACTTTTGGAACCCTCTCCAATCTACTACTAAATGTTCTCTCTAGATCACTGGGGTTGGTGAGTTCTGAGACTGACCCCTTCCTTTGTATACTGTTTTACTGTGAGGCTACCCACCTCTTCTACAATGCCCACTGGACTGTTACTCATAGTTAAAAAACTTGCTTTCATCTTAAATCTTTTCCTTTCCATTCCCATTCCTTCCATCTTCTGGATATCACTGAAGCCTGACTCTCTCTTGATGACAACAGCCTCCCTGGCCACCCTTTCCAGCATTGGTTGTACTTTTGATCATTTCCCTCTACTCACTGGTCAAGGTGGGAAAGTTGGAATATGTCCTGCTCCTTGTTTCTACTTCTAGGTTCCCCCTCTACTATCATTACCCAGTCACCTCTCTTCCTTTGAGGTTTCCTCAATCTGTATCTACCACTCAATCAAAATTCTGGTTGCTCCTTGAGTACCAACATTCCCTTCTCTCAATGAGGTCAGTGACTGGCTGATGTTCTTTGTTCCCTTTCCAACTCCTATACTCATACTTATGGGAATTCGGCGTACATATTGATACTCCCTCAAATCCTCTAACCTCACAGTTCCTCAACTTTCTCATTTCCCATGACCTACTTCTCTACCCTACTTCAGTAACGTATATGCAGAGATATGTAATACCCATTATTTTGCCGTCACCCACAAATGCCCCACTTCCCTGTACATGAATTCTGAAAGTCCCATATCTGATCACAGTCTGTTGATATCCTACCTCTCCTTCAGTCTTGCAGTCCCAACTCCTCTTCTTCACCTTCAATGGGACCGTCAATCCTTCCATCGCTCAATTCTTTGCCAGGCCACCATCTCTAATTAGTTCTATTCCACTTTCCCCATCTTGACTCCTTGGTGACCAAGCTCAACTCTATATCATCTTCTTCTCTGGGGGTCCTTATTCTATCAATGATATTGCCCTGATAAATCTCAGTCTTAAATTGCTTCCACCAGCCCATTACTAACCTGCTGCTGGATAAAACTGGATGAAACCATGATGACTGGGTCCACTACAAATTTATTTTATACAATTTCAACTGAGCTCTCACTGCTGCAAGACAAATCTACACCTCCCTCATAAACTCATTATCTTACTCACCATAGCAGTTTTCTAAAGTGTTTTTATACTCCTTAAATCTCCTCAGGTTCCTCTTCCTTCTACCCTTTCAGCTGAAGTTCTTGCCTCATCTTTCACTGAAAAACTTGAGCCTTTAAAGGCTCTTTCTTTTTCCCTCATGTTTGCTAAGAGTTGCCTCTTCTCCCCTCATCTAACATCACCCAAACACCTCCTGCCACTGTAGCCTCCTTCACTAGTGGACCTTCTCCTTGCCAAGGCAAAACCCTTTACAAGGGATCCCATCACATCTCATCATCTACAGAAGCTTGCTTCCTCTATTTATACCCACTTACTTATCATCAATCTTTCCCTGTTTACTAGTGCCTATAAACATCCTCATATTTTCTTCATTGTCCAAAAACTCACCTGATTTACCCATGCCTACTATCATCTCATGTCTTCTCATAGCTCTCCTCCCTTTTGTGGCTACATTTCCAGAGAAGGCTTTCAACAATACATCTCTCTCTCTCTCTCTCTCTCTCAAACTGCTCACTCCAAAGTTGTCAATGATCTCTTTCTTAATTGTCAAATCTAATGACCCTTTTCAATTCTCATCCTTTTTGACCTCTCTTCAACCTTTGACACTGTTGATCGCTTTCTCCTTTTCTCTAGGTTTTTGTGACACATCCCTTGGTTCTCCTTCTACCTGTCTGACTGCTCCTTCATTGTCTTCTCTTGCTGGTCTTTGTCCAGGTCATGACTGCTAATGGTGGGTATCCCTCAGGGCTCTGTCCTAGGATCTTTTCTCTTCTCCCTTTATACTATTTCACTTGATTATCTCATCAGTTCCCATGGATCCATAGGTCATCTCCATGCTGATGATTCTCAGATCTACTTATGGAGCCTAACTTTTGTCCTATCTTCAAGAGTCACATTTCCAATAACCAGTTAGACATCTCAAACCACATGAACCAAAGATATCCTTAACTCAATGTCCCAAACTGAATTCATTATCATTCATCCCAAACTTTCCCCTCTTCTGAATTACTCTGTTACTGTCAACAGCACCACCTCCTCTCAGTTCCACAGATTTGAAAACAAGGTGTTATCCTTGACTACCCACTTAAAAATTAATTAATTAGCTTTTAGTTTACAACATTCAGTTCTACAATCCCTTGAGTTGCAAATTTTCTCCCTCTCCCTCTCCTCCCCCCCCCATACCTTCACCATCTACCCACTTTTTCTGACCCTCTCCCACATATCCAATCCATCACCTTCATACCATTTCTAATAGGTGCTT
>NW_027187206.1:0-23671 GCF_028583685.1 Petaurus breviceps papuanus
TCTCAGTCATTGCCGGCAAGATTTTTGCTAGAGTTCTCCTTAACAGACTCATCCTTCACCTGGAAGATGGTCATCTACCCAAGAGCCACTGTGGCTTCAGAAAGGGCAGAGGAATGGTCCACAATATGTTTCCTTCCCCATAACTCCAGGAGAAATACCAGGAGCAGAACAGAGGTCTCTGCACAACTTTCATTGATTTAACCAAGGCTTTTGATACTGTCATTCTCAAGGTCCTGTGGAAGATCATGGTGAAATTTGGTTGCCAGAAGTTCATCGTATAATATGCCAGTTTCACAACAGCATGCTTGCATGGGTACTAGATGAAGGATGATGCTCTCACACTTTCCCAGTCATCAATAGAATGAAGCAGGGCTGTGTGCTTGTTCCCATGCTTTTTTTAGCAGGATGTTTTCAATGACTTTTTCAGACACCTTCAAGGAAGATGAAAATGGAATCAAGGTCAGGTACTGCACTTATGGTAAACTGTTTTACTTGAAAAGGCTATAAAGACTAAAGTGCCTTAAAGTCCCTTCTTCTGGGGAAGCTAAGGCTGGTGGATTGCTTGAGTTCAGGAGTCCTGACATACAGAAGAGCTAGAGCTCATCAGGTGTCGTACTAAGTTCAGCACTGAAAGGTGAGTCCCCTGAAAGGAAGAGGGCCACCAGGCTCCCTGAAGAGGGGCAAAATGGCCCAAGTCATAAAAAAAGAAGTAGGTTAAAACTTTGGTGCTGCTCAGGTAAATGGCTGCTGTACTTCAAGCCAGGGCAAAGTCAAAAAGCTAACTCTTCCCAACCCCATCCCCCACCAAAGTCTCATGGTTAAATTCAAATAGGGAAACAGCCTCATGTCAGTGGTTAAATCTCATAGATCACTCCCCAATGGAAGCAGGAGGACAATTCTTCCTGTGTAAAGACAACTTTGGGCAACTGTGTAAAGACACTTTGGTCCAGGGAATACAAGGAGAATGGAACTTCGTGGATCTGCCATCACAAGGTTAATTAAACTCACAATCTGTTTTTGTTTAAGAAATTACTAAGAATCTGTCTTGCTTCACATAAAGGGAGGAAAAAACAACTTAAAAAGTGAAACTGACAAGTTTTGGGAACACCCTTCCTCTTGGAGGACTTGGAGGGACTTTCCTGACTTTACAAAGGTGTTTCCTGTATAAAGGTATCTGATAGAATATCAAACATGCATTGTTTCATGTCACATACAATTTCTTTTTTTATTAATTAATTTAGTTTTTGTTTTCAACATTGTTAAATGCACAGCATCTGTGTTCACATTTCTCCAACAGCTCCTGGGAAAAGGGATCATCAATGGTTCTTACATAAACCCCTAAACCTTCTTCTCCCCGATCTTCTTTCCAAGTGAATACAATGATTAAAAACTTCACTGCTCCAGCTCCTAGAAGACGATAAAGTGGTTCAACAGCTGCCTTCTCCTCCTGGGTGAAACGATTCATTTGCAGCACCAGGAGAAGAGCATGTGGTCCTGGAGAGGACAGTGTCATGAATGAGGACATTGTCATGAATCGAGCTGTTTCATTCAAGTTTTCTTTCTCCTCAGTGTCAGTGTCAAAAATGCCTGGAGTATCAACAATAGCAAAGTTCCTCCCATTCTATGTGGTCCTGGCTTTCACCTTAGTGACTGACCCTGCTGAACTCTTGGATTCAAACTCTGTCCTGCCCAGGAGGGTGTTTCCTGTTGCACTTTTCCCAGTCCCTGTTTTCCCCACAAGGACAATTCTGAGCTCTGGCTCCTCTGAGTCTCTTCCACTGTTGTCTGGGTCTGTAGGAAACAAGGAAGAAAGAAGAAGGAATGACTGGGTTTTGTAGATGATTGTAATAAAGCCCTGCTCAGAAATCCCACCTTGACAAGGAGGTGACCCTTAGGTCCTTTAAGTCTATACCAGTGAAATGTGCTAGTGAAATGCACAGATCTTTGTCAGCAGAAGGGAAGCTACCACCATCAGGTGACTGTTTTTGGAGGGCTGTTAGCAGGTGGCATTTCTTAGATTTATAGAACTGCACGTGCAGCCCTTCCTTTGGGCATATAATGAATGAACCATTATGGCTTATTGGCAAACACATGTATGTACACATTTATACATAGCCTCATTATAACCAGCTATATTAATAACTCAGACCTTTTCCCATGTTAGAATCTTTGTGTGATGTGGAAGTTGATTCCTCTATTCCCTAAAGAATCTGAAGGACTATTTCATAGCAAGAATCCCAAAAGAGAAAAGCTATAATCACCTCTGAGCTCTGGGGGTACATAGAAGTATATATTTTTTCACTTAATCTTGCTTTTGCTTTATCTTTTTTTGAAACATGGCTAATATGGATATATAATTTTCATGACTTCAAATCTATAATAGGTGTCATATTGCTTGTCTTTTCAATGAATTAGGTAAGGGATGGATGGAGAGACTATTTGGAACTAAAAATAAAAATGAATTAAAAAGGTACAAATATAATTAGGAATTATCTAACAAAATAAATAAAATATGAAAAAGAAAGTTTATTTTTCATTCCCTCTAATTTCTGAATTAGTAATAAATATGTAGAATCCCAGAAAAAAATGCAAACAAATGTGAACACATCTATAAATCTCTGATTTCTCACTTATGGGAACAATTCAAGGCCATTCACCTACCACTTGACAGCTAATTTTCAAGCTTCCTTTAACGGTTGTCTATTGCTTTTTGCTATTGTCTCTAAAACCAGTCAAGAAAGTCTCTTCATCTTGTCCAATTAACTTCATTGATGAGTGCCCACCTTGGCTTAGATGGCCTGTATCACCTGACAGCATAGATAAGTTTCTCTAGAGCTCCCTTGTCAACAAATCTTGAATAAATTGGGGACTCTTTCAGTTCCATAGGCTCTTCTCCTCAACCAGTTTCTGTAGTCCTGGATTCCAAGACCCAGACCTTGAAACTGAGGTAGCATATAACACCTTTGTCCTCATCTCTCAGCAGCCTAGAATCTCCACCTCCCTTTCCACCCAGACAAATTAGGCTACTCTAGGTGAGATCAGAGCAGGGACTAAAGGGAAATGAAAAGTCATTTTTGGAGCCTTCACACTACCACAATTCAGATGCAGATTTGGAGCATTACAGCTTCCCATCCTGATTGCCAGCCCTCCTGGACCTTGGGAAGTTATATGGGAGTAACTTTTAATAAATCATTTTTGGACATATAAATCGTATGTTGTATTGTCTTTCCTAGTGTAAATACTAGAGTTACCACATAATCACTCATTGGGAGGAACATTTAAAACCAAATGAAGGAAACAGGTAGGGTACCTCGAATGATTCTTCCTCAAAAGAAAACAAAACAAAAAACAACACTATCTGAGAGTCAGGAATCCCTAGTTCTAATTGTTGCCAGTGAGGAGGCCTAGTTGAGGTCTCCCTCTGTGCCCCCGATTAGGATTTTATAGAAAAGTGTTCACATGAGCCCCAGCAACTGTCTAGCACCTGGGATCATAAATGTGAGATTCCACATGCCTTTCCTTAGCTGACCTCTAGTAGGTGGGGGTGACATTCTAGTCCTTTAATGCTCGTCCTCCTCCACCTAAGACAGCATTCAAAGATCCCAGAATATGTAACTGGAAGCAAAAATAGCAGATAGCCCCTTTTCTCCCCTCGGTCACCACCCTGTAACTTTCTCCCCCTCCCCATCTCAAAAGAAGAGCACATCCCTTACACCCATCAGAAAAGGGATTTTCTTGTACAAAAGGGGAAAGCTGGAAAGCTAAATTAGGGGGAAATGTCCCACCACCACCCCAGTGTGGAAGCCAATGCCTTCATTAGAATGAGAATTTTCCCCAATAGAATGTAAGCTCCTTGCAAAGAGGAATTGCTTCTTTCTTTGTATTTGTATCACCCAGCACCAAGACACTTAGTAAGCACTTAGTAAATACTTGTCTGACAGGCTTTCTTCCATGCAAAGTCTCCTTCCCATCGTTAGCCAGCTGTGAAGAATATCCTTTAATGGATCTCTTTTGGACACCTAAGTCTCCCATGGGCTTTTCTTCCTTTCTCTTCCTAGTATAGATGCCACATTATCACACAACCACTGATCTGGAAGGACCTTTCTTCCTGCTGTAGTAAATGAACTATGTTTGAGGAATTGACCAAGTGTCTTCAAATCTAAACACACTGAACTGAGACAGAGTCTTCCCTCAGGCTTCTGCAGTGAGTGGCCTGAATTCAGGGCCATAGTAAGGGCAGGGCAGGGCATGAGCATCACCCGGGGATTGTTGGGACTGGGAGTAGAGCCTTTAGCATGGAAGAAATGGGGTGTGAATGTTTCTGTGAAAATAACAGGATATAGGTGGCAGTAGATGCCATTCTTCTAGGTTCATGGTATCGTCTTTCCAGAACACAACTCTCCTTCCTCTGTTAAAATGTTGAGCTACCAGCCAGAAAGATCTTGGTCCCAGTCAGAAGGTCCAAGATGGTGCTGGGGAAGTGGGGGATGGGGCTAGGGAAATGGGCCTCCTGAAGACAGAATATATATTGGGGGTCCCAAAAATCTTAGTGCAGTTTTATGTATTGGGCCCAGTCAGGGGGTGCAGGGTGGTGAAGTAACACTGGGAATGTGGGGAGGAGGTGGGGGAGAAATTGATTTCCAGACAATAGAAAAAACAAAAAAGATCTGAACAAATTTAATTCCTGAAAATAGCACCAGTCTTAAAGGAGAAACAAAGGCAAAAATCTCTATCCTCGGAGAGAATTCTACCAGATGCAAACATAGAAAAAAACAGTTAAGATTGGAAAACTGTTAACAACCTAGAAGTTTTAGTGGGCTGCCGGACATGGATCTGAATGAGGCATCAAGGTAACAGGGCAGCTGAAACACTCATAGAATATTATGTTACTTAAATAGAATCACAGTGATCTAGATTTCTTATACAAGATGTCAATTCTGTGACATACAGTGTCTCTAGTGATACGAGGTATTGAGTAAGTCCTGGGCTTATTCACTTTCTAGAAGTTTGAGGGAGGCAGTAGGGAATAAACGATAGCAAGCTGTCCTTGGAGTGAGGAAAATCTTCTTTCAGGCCTCATATGAGAATGGGTCAAGGCCCTTAAATGTCAGTGCACTTCCAACCATTCCCTAAATTGAGGTGTCTTTGCCCTGGGATCCATGGACTGATAGAGTTGCTTTAAAATATACATATTTTGATGATTGTATTTGAATATAATTGGTTTCCCTATTTTATTTTATTCTTTTAAAAACATTATGCTGTAGAGGATTTCTAAAGGATTCCAAGACAGAAAAAACCATAAGGAGTTCTGCTCTTAAACCATAAATTACTGAGTTCCTGCTCTGCATAGAAGGAGATTCTATCCTGGGCTTTTCCCATGAAACTGTGATATTACAGCTCCAGGTTAAAAAAAAAAAATTTCACGTGATTTTAGCTGTCAGAAACAACTAACAAAATCATAGACAATAGTGGGAGGAGTGCAAGGATTTTGTCCTGGGAAGGGACAGTCCCACTGCACCTCTAACTAGTCAGGTCCCATGGGCAACAGCGTGGCCCAACTTAGGCACCACATTTGGAAGTTTGCATCATGGGTTTGGGAGCTAGGAGGTGGCTGTAAAGTTGTATAAGGTCACCCCCTTCATGTGAAAAATGAGGAAACTAAGTCTCAAGGCGGTTAATGACTTGCCCAAAGTCATGAAGACCAAAAACAGTCAGGATATGACTTGATATCCTCTGGTTTCTATTCTCATCTCCTCCTACAGGACCAGCTAGGGCTCATGCTGAGAAGGACAGTGAGGAAGGGGGAAGGTGTGGACATGATGGCCCAGAAGGAAGAATTCAAGGAACAGGGGATGTTTGGACCAGAGGACAGAAAGAAACCTTGGATGGAGCAGGGTCACTGTCCTCAGATATCTGGAGGGAATTCATTAAGAAAATAGATTAGTCATTTTGCTTAACCCCATAGAGCAAAGCTGGACCCAAAGGTTGTTTACAAGGAGAAAGATTTCAGTTCCACTAAAAAGGAAGAATGTCCAACAATTGGAGCTACCCCACCATGGAATGGACTGGGAGAGAGTGAGCTCGCCATCCCTGGAAGTGACCACAAATGTCGGCCACAGCATAAAGGGGATTGTTCTTCTGGCAGGATGTTGGACTGCACAGTTGCTTCCAACTCCCATCATTCCATGAAGGGCTCAGGTTAGAATGTGACTGACATCAACTACACCGTTAGAAATTGCTGATTTCCTTTCAGGATCAAGCCTGACTGCACACGTTAATGAGAGAAAAAAATAATTGGGAAGTTGTCCTGCTTTAAAGCAGTGAAACTTAAGATTCACAAAATGCTTTACAAATATCTCCTTGGATCCTCACAACAGTTCTGGAAGATAGGTACTATTGTGAGCACCCTTTTACAGATAAAAACTGAGGAAGACTGAGGTTGACTTGTAAGTGGCACACAGGTAGAAAAGGTCTGAGGCTGGATTTAACAATAAGCCTTTTCCCCTCCAGGTCCAACTCTGTATCCACTGCAAGAACCACCTGACTCTGGGAAAAGTCTGTGTGGATAGCCCCTGTGTAGAGGAGAGAGGAATATTTCAAAGGGAGAATTCCTATTGCCTCCAAAGAGCTAACCCTATACTTGGAGACAGATGTCTCAGTCTCCACAGACAGATGTTATAGAGATGACTTTTGTTGCTGCCAGAGGTCAGAAGAGGTGAGGCTCTATGATTATTTTCAGCTTTAGAATATTTGTATTACAATAAGGAGAGTCTTGAAATTCTCAAGTAAAGCAATTTAAATTTTCATTTTAAAAAATAATATTGGTCAGAGATTACTTTTTGTATAACTGGAATATAAACTATAGCTCAGAAACTCTGGGGAATTACTGTCACCTGTGTATGATTTTCAGTGGTAATAATTTCAGGCATTTAATTGAATAATTTTAATTAGTAGATATCATATTACCTGTCATCCTGGGAGGGGGAGGAGAGATTCTGATTGATCAGAGGTGCCTTGATCTACCCCCTCCCACAATAAATGGACACTTACAAATGTAAATAAGAGCCTGATCCCCTGTAATTACATTATGAAGCTTGTTTTTGGTTCTCCAAGATGATGAGGGCATCAGGGAAATGATGACAGGACTTGAAATTGACTCTGATTTAAGTGAGGGAGGGCTGTGCAAGGTCACCAGAATCACTTTCTCCTCCAGAGCCATCTGGGTCCAGTGGCCAGATATAGATCAGGAAGACTAGAGGTGGCCCAGGATGCAGTGGGGAACCTTGGCCTTTCTGTTTCCTGACTTCTCAGTTTCAATGAGGCAACTCCAATTCCAGTGGATTGTGAAATCAAGGAGAGTCCCTTGATCAAGCCCAGCAATATTTCAAATATCGCAATAAGGAGAAACAACCTTATGGATTTTAGTTACTAAAAGACCCTTACCAGAGATTGTAGCTTCCTCTGTGGTAGAGAGAGTCTTCACTGGGTCACTCTTGTCACTGCTTTCGCTGTTCCAGCCACCATCACACATGGCAGAGACTCGGAACCTGTACACAGTCTGAGGTGTCAGTCCATCAATATCACAGTGGGTCTCGTTATTTCCTGTTCTGTGTTCATGCCATTCTCCTTCCCCTTCCTCAGCCTCAGTCTCCTCTCTGTACTCTGTTCTGTGTTCCTCGATCTTGATTCCTGCTCCAACAGCACTTGGACCCTGCCAGCTCAGGGTCACAGATTGTGGTCCCATCACAACAGCTTCTGGCTTCCCAGGAGGGCAGGTTGGGGGAAGTGTCCTCACAGCAAGGCTCACATCACTGCTCTCACTGAGCCCTAGCTCCCACACCTCAGCAATCCTGAACAGATACTCTGTGCTAGGCTCAAGGCCACTCACTCTGAATCCCTCTAGTTTTCCAGACACAGGGATGGTGGTCCAGTCCTCTTCCCCTACAACCTTGTACTCTACCTGATAGCCAGTGATCCTCTCCTCCTTCCCAGATGCTGGGGTCAGTGTGAGCTCTATAGAGTCATGTGTGACCCTACCCATCTGGGGGGGAGGAGGTTTGACTGGCAGTTCAAAGTTGGTGCTGACCAACAGTCCCTCTTCATAGAGATAAATGCTTGCTTTTACCTTGCTCCCTTGATCTGGAACAGCTGCCACAATGAATTGAGTCTTCTCAGATTGGCCTTGGGAAACATTGGAAAGGCTTCTGCCAATTGTATTGCCTTTCTCCTTGTCTCTCTGTCATTGACCCAGGAGGAATATGTCTTTTGCTCACAGTCAGGACTGAATGATGCTGGATTCCGTAGCCACTGTTTCCAATCTGCTAAGTAGGGCTCCTCCTGCAAGGAGGTGAGTGCAAATACCAGGACAAATCTGTGGGCAGAGCCTAGAACCACAGTGTCCACCTCATTCTGATCAGCCATGATTGGCACCCCCTTCAGAAGGGTGAGGTAGGAATTTACCACCTTCCTCTCCTGGAGCTTCTGATCCAGGAACTCTGAGAGCCTCCTAATGCTGAATGGGGACTGGCTTTCCCTAGTTAAAATCCTGGTCAGCTCATCTTCCTCTGATTCCCGGATCAGGGGTAAGGCCTTGGCTATTTCCTTCTGGAAAAACTGCCTGTGCTGCCTATTTAGCTCTTGGAATAGCCTGACCTTTTCCCTGATGGCAGAAAAGACTGAGAGCCCTGGTGCCTCCAACACATCATTACACCTCTTGTCACACTCAGATAACTTCTCCAGAGTGTCCTGGGCATCCCACACCAAGCTAATGCTGATCCCCGAGCAAGCCTGGCAGCCTTGGAGCTCAGCTTCTCCAAAGGGTACAGCCAGACTTGGAGGTGCACCCCACAGCCCCTAAGCAGCTTAGGAAGGGAGGCATAGACTGTTACTGCATCTTCATAAGTCACTGGATTGGTCTCAAGGACATAAACTTGCACCTGAATTCCTTGTTTGATTTTTTTCTCCATGAGCTCCATTTTCATCTCTCCCCCTATTTTTCCTGATATTTTGGGAATCTTCTTTATTTCAGCCCTCAAGGATCCTTCTATATCCTTGACATTTTCATTGGTGGAAACTTTCTGATCAAACACAAAGAAATCTTGGGCCCCACAGAGCACTGCAGTGACTGTTCCATTATCAAACACATCATGGTGAGAAATATTCTGATATCCCAGGTGGTTCATTGTGAGGTGGGAATACTGTGTAGTCACACTGTACTTGAGAGTGACCCGAGCTTGCTTCTGGGATGTCTTGGTGTAATTTAAATACTTGGCAGAGCCTCCTACTTCCACCATCCCCCCCAGGACACTTGCTCTGAGCTCTGCAGGGATATTCATGGCGTCAGTCTTCTCATCAATAGAGTCAGAGGTGATGATGTCAAAGTCAGTCTTGTGCTGCTCTTTTGCAGTCACATTTCTCTCAAGGGTCTCCCTGTCCCACAAAGTGATGCCTAGAATGAGACAGAGACATTAGGAATTAAATGTCAGATTGCAGAGGCACCACAGCCTGTCACTTCAGGGTATATTTTCCAGCAGGGACAGCTGGCCCTGGGAGGTAGCTTGTGGAAGGAGGTTAGGCAGGGTAAGAGCCACAGATGCCAGAAGTGGAGCGGATCGTACTACTGAACTGGAAAGAGCTTCTCTAGGCCTCTGCCACTCCCTTGCTCCACTGAGTCTTCTCTGATGGATAGGGGGAACCCTTACAAAGCCTCTCCCTACTCCGAACCCTTGAATATAGATCCTCATTCTTCCCATCCCACAGCCCTAGTACACACCACCCTCCTCTGAGCTCTTCTGTTCCTTCCACAGGTAGGTAAACATCTTTTCTCAGTCTGGGAACTTGTAGTGCCAGTACAATATTTATAGCACTGACCATGACGATAAATGGTCCCATATAGTAGACAATTGCAAAATATAACAAACTCTCCATATAGAGGACAGAACCAAAGCATTTATTTAGATATCAGGAAACTGAACTTATCAAAGCAACCTAAAGGTTAATGTACCACAATGTAGCAGAGAGCCTTCCCACAAACCAACACAAGATCAATATTTACTCACAAACCTCTCTATCCCCTTGGCTGAGCTCCTTTCTCTCACACCCTATCTCTACCTCTGACTCTCAACTTCCCATCCAAGGCTGCATGTGCCTATTAGGGGGCAGGGTTTACTTTAAAAGCAGGGAAGGTCTTCAAATTCTCCCTAAGCTTATTGAGGAGCAGGAAAGATCTTCAAATTCTCGTTCCCAATGCAATACTGTATTCTAAAAAATGACCTAGGTAATATTGGTTTTGACCAGATTGACAAAGCACTTTCCTCCCAACAATTCTATAGTGCTATAATTGTTAGCCCCACTTTGCAGACAAATAATCGATTCAGAGAGGAGCTGGTTAACTTTTTGGAGGAGACATAGTTAGTTAGTGTCTAAGCAAAGTTCTGGTCTTCTGACTCCAAGAGTAGCCTGCCCACTGCCTGCCATAGATAGAGAACAGGAGGTGACCCAGAGCGAGGTCAATGCCTGGGGGGTGGAGATGGAATGGTTCATGTACATAGCAGGTTTGGCATCGTTAGTGAGGATTGGAGCATTCTCTGAGACAGAAAAGGAGTAGGTATGCTCTGACAAAGTGCAGCTCCTTCTGGGTTGTCTTGGCAAGGCCCTTTGTCTTCAGACATTTTATGCTTCTAGCTAATAATAACTACTCCCTAGCATCAGCATAGCAGTTTAATATTTTCAGAGTATTGGGGAGTGGCTGAGCAAGCTGTAGTATGTGATTATGAGGGAAAACTATTGTGCTATAAGAAATGGGGAGCTGGATGGTTTCAGAAAAACCTGGAAAGACTTACATGAGCTGATGCAAAGTGAAGTGAACAGAACCAGGAGAACATTGTACACAGTAACAGCAATACTGTAAGATGATTACCCTGTAAATGACTTGGCTATTCTCTGCAGTGCAATGGTCTCAGACAATTCTTAAGGCCCTTTGCAGAAAAATGCTATCTACCTCTATAGAAGTAACTGACAAAGTACAAATGCAAAGGCGTCTTTCATATTTTAAACTATTTTTGTTATATGTTTTTTGTTTTCTTTCACATGACTAATATAGGCATATGTTTTGCACATCTGAGCATATATAATCTGGATAAAATTTCTTATTTTTTTCCATAAGGAGAGATGAGAAAGAGGATGAGAATTTGGAACTCAAAATTGGCTTTCTTCCCCTGCCTCAAAGCAGGAGATTTGCCCAAGCACCAAGCGGTTTTTCTTCAGTTTGTGGCCTTATGATGTCAATGATGAGCCTCCTGGGGCAGCCACCATCAAGCCCTGAGAGCAGGGTCTTCTTCCTCCTGGGCCCTCTGAGCAGGCCATTGATTTGATGCAGAACAGGTTGTAGACTGGGCCCATTCTCATCACATTCCCTGGCTCTCCCTCTCCTGTCCCACCCTGGGGCAGCTGGCTCTGTTGAATGCTGGAATGGCCTTTTAAAGCTTCACTTCCATCCTCATTCCTATGACAATCAGCAGTGTGTATCCCAGCTTTGAGAAGCTGCATCTTTGATGAATCAGCACTGCCCTACGTCAGGGGTGGGCTCTCCGTTGTAGCAGCATCTTAGATCTGGCCTCAATGAGCTCTCCCTCCCCCAGACAGGTGGGCAATTTTCAGAGATCTGTGTAATTGACGTTCAGCAGCCCTCCTTATTCCATACCCTGTGTACAGTCTACTGGGCCTTGAGGTTTCTGCTTCCTGAAAAGGGTCTATACAACCCAGGAAAGTGAATCAAGTCCCTCTTGTATGTTAGGATTTCTTTCCCCAAGGATAACACAGCCAGGTACTTCTCAGAAAGGTTTTGGGGGTCCAAGGTGTAGGCATGTTAGGACATGCTTTGTTTTTCATTGCTATGGGAGAGAGAGGGAAAATCCTTTTTATTCAATTATGGTCAAAATCAATTCACCTGAAATAAAGGGGCTCCCTTAGCTAAAGTGGTAGCAATATTGTATCCCTGGATGCAAGTAAGGGAGCTTTCATCAAGGCTCCAGAGAAGGGGCAGTCCCTCAGTAAAGCCTTCTATACAGGGGCAAAATGTGGTGTCATTGCCCTGTTGGGACTTCTAGTGAGCAGGAATATTGCAAGAATCACTGAGTGAGTGGTGTCAGAAGGTGAGACTGGAACAAGTCTAAACAGGGCAGCTGCTTCTGGAATGTCCTTCCTCTCTGTACATTGTTGTTCCATGCTATCAGAATCTTCACGACTCCATTTGGGTTTCCTTGGCAAAGGTGCTGGAGTGGTTTGTCATTTCCTTCTTCAGCTAAGTTTATAGATGAGGAAATTGATAACAACAGTGGGAAATGACTTCCCAGGGTCACACAGCTAGTAAGGACCTTAGGCCAGATTTGAACTCAGGCAGATGAGTCTTCCTTACTCCAGGCCTCATGCTCTATCCACTGCAGCACCCAGCTGCCTGGGCCTCTCTTCATGAAGCCCTCCAAGTCCCCTGGGTTCAGCATCTCTGCTGCACTGATCACTCCCCTGGCCTCACAGAGTCTCCTCTTCTTCCCCATCCCACTTTGGACACTCACCTTGAATTGGTGGCTGGTTCTTGTTTCTGCTGTCAGAGATCCTGCTCCTTGAAGCTGTTTCTGCTCTGGGTCAATGGCTTCACTCTATCTATGTCTCCCTGGAGAGTCTGTGTCTCTGCTCCCTCAAATGTCTCTGGAATTCTCTTGAACTGACTCTCCAGCTGCTGGATAGAGTGTTTACTGCTCTACAATGGAAAAGGTGGTCAGGGGTGGGGAAGAGGAGGAGTGAGGGGCTGTGAGCTGTACAGATTAATCTCTCCTTCCATCAGGGGTCACAGTCCCCAAAGTGATCTCAGACAGGCCTGGCTCCTGATGCCTTGACTGTTGGCACTCTTAGCAATTTAACCCTGGAAGGACCAGGTATGTATCCTGATTGACACAAGGATTTTCAAAGAATTTTATTGTTTTACTAAAATTTCTCTACATATCCAAAATCACTAAAAATAATGACAAGCAGATATTATAGTTTTACTGCCAAATGAAAATCTTCATCCTCCTAACTCAATTTTATTTGCCTTAGGGATAAAAATTAATGCACCTCCTCAACTGGGGGTTCTTAATCCTTCCTTCCATTGCTCTAATTTCTGCAAAAAAAAAAAAAAGGTGTTTACATTTTTGAAATAAATAATCCCAGAGGGCATAAATTGTGATATGCTTCATAACACACTGTTACCTAATCTGTGGTTCTCTCCAGTGATTACCTCCACAGAACTGAGGGTGGAGGAGCTGAAGCCGCCCTCTCTCACATCTACAAAACCCCATCTGGAGAGGCAGACTGGGGAGGCAGGGAGCTGGCTGAGCAGTCAGCTGGGGCTGGGTTCAAGTGTTCCCACACCTGACATTTAGCCACCTCCTCCAGGCCCGGTCCTGGCCTCATTCCTTTCTGTCATCTGTACCTGCTCAAGGGTCAGGATGTGCCTGCCAAGAGCTGCTGCTGAGCCTCTGGCCAGCCCTCAGTGCCCTGCCTCTGCTTCCCCTTCCCCCAATCTAGAAGAAGGGGTGGGCTGACATTTTGATCCCTTTAGCATTTTGACTCTGTTTAATGTCTGTCCTGGCAAAGAGTTCTGGGTGTGTCGTTGTTGTTCATCCTTCTTTCTCAAAGAGGCCCAATGACATCATGAGGGCATGTCTTTGACATTGTCTGGCACTTGGCACTTTCCACTTATGTTTTAACTGGATCAATGATTCTCATTGGGCTTAGAGAATTCCCAGTGAGGAAACTCCTTCTCCCAGTGCAAGTCAGCACCTGCTCTGCAATTTATAGCTTCAGCCCATTTCCTGGTACACTGAGAAGTTAAGTGACTTGTCCAGGGTCACAAAGTCAATATATGGCAGAGATGAGTTTTGTGTCCTGCCAGAATTCCTTGTCTCCTTGTTCTTCTGTGCCCTATCTCTGAGACCAGCTCTGCACCCAGTATTCCACACTGCTTTTCATTTCCTTCTTTTGGGTAAGGCTATATATAAAGTAATACTCTTTGCTTATAGGTAAGTGCAGTGTTCTAAGACCAAAACATACAGATCTCTAACAAATAATTTTGTTCAACTTTTATAAGATTGAAGGGAAGTACAGGGTTAGGAATCTATCTTCTGGTTCCTTTTGGGGACCTAAGATGAATGCCCCAGATTGCAGTGTGTAATAGAATTACTCCTCTGTCAGTCTGAGGTAATTTTGGCCATTGGAAGTCTTGTTAGAGTCTAAATGGGGATTCAGGAATGCTTGAGCATCACAATAAAACCTCACTTTTTACCTGTATATTATCTGCCTTGTGGTAAACATGTATTTGACAGCAGTGACCCAGAACAGGACCTCAGACAGGAGATATTTCTCCCTAACTCATCAGGATCCTATTAAGACTTTAGGAATTTCTGAGCATGTTTGCAATGCAAACGTTTAAGCCTTGCTTAACATTTAGGAACATACAAAAACAGCCTGCAGGTTCTGTCAGTCTAGAGATAAGCCTAGGTCATACATCCTGTTAACTTGTACAAAAAATCAGACCAGTCAGGTGACCAGTAATAAAGTGAGGCCTTTTTTCAGGGTCGAGGAAAGGAAACCAAGCAAACCTCTTGTCAACCTTCCTCCTCATGAAATTCTCTGCTTGGTAGGGTGACCTTTTGAATTAAGCTCTGCCTCCCCTGTGAGGACAATTTTTTTTTCATTTTTCAAATGCTTTATTAACTTCTGATTTACATCATTCATTTCTACCAGATTTTGAGTTACAAATTTTCTTCCCGTTTTTCCCCTACCCACCACCCCAGAATAGCAGTCCCACAGGATATCCCTTCCTCCAATCTGCTCTCTCCCATATCTTCTCCCATATACCCTTCAACTTTTCCAGTAGGGCATGGTGGATCTCTATGCCCCAGTGCCTTTATATCTTATTTCCCAATTACATGTAAAATAGTATCAATATTAGTATATATGTATATTTTTAAACATTTTATTTTAAAACTTTGAATTTCAGATTCATTCCCTTCCTCCCTTGTCACCCCCCATTACTGGGAAGATAAGCAGTTCAGTAAGGGTTGTACATGTGTAGCTAATGCAATTAGCTATGAATTGTCAGATTGACATTGTCATTGACAGAGTTTGAATCCAAGGGTTCAGGAGGATCAGTCACCAAGGTCTGTAGAAAATCTAGGAGCAAGAGAGACGTTTCTATTTTTGGTACCCCAGGTATTTTCAACATTGACATACAGAAACTTTCAATAGAAAAGCTCATTTTGTGATAGTATCCTCTCCAGGGTCACATGCTCTGCTACTGGTGCTATAAATTGGTCATTTTACCTAAGAGGAAAAAGCAGCCATTGAATAGGTCAATTAGATCCTAGGAGTTGAGGCAGTGAAGTTTGCAATCATTGTATCCACAGGGAAATACAATCTAGAAGAAAATATAGAGGATTATTTAGGAACCATTCCTGATTCACATTTCTGGGAATTCTTGAAGTGTGAGCACTGATACTGTCCATTTGACATTAACACCGGGGGAACCCAGAGAGATACCTAGGTATAGGAGCTAATGGGAATATGGAACAAGATAATGGGGGAACACACTACACCAACAAGAGATATGAATGCATGGATGAGGTCCTCCAAGTAGAAATGGAGTCACAACGGCAACACTACCAAGAGCAGTTTGTGAGGGAGAGTGAAGAAATCACGCAGAAGAAAGAAACAAGAGGCTAACAGATGAGTGGAAGAACTGAAAGAAAATATGGGAGTAGGAAAGTGAAAAGTGGAAGGGGAAAAAAGTGTGAGAAGAACAAGTAGGAAGATAAGGAAACATTTAAGAAGAAGAGTCTGAAGAAAAAAAAATAAATTCCAGAAAAATTATCATGGCATCCATGGAGAGGCTGAGGATGAGCAGTGTTCACTTTCCTGTGTTTTCCAGTTCATTATTTCCTTTTGGGAGATTTGTACTTCACTTAAAATTATACTTAAGATCTTCTGACAACCAGAATTCTTTCTTTCTTTTTTCCACTCTAGGCTGGACTCAAAGAGATGCACAATTCTTACAGGATGCAGACCTTCATTACCATGATTCCTGACCATTAATTTAGTTTTCTTTGGGGGAGTGAGGCAATCAGGGTTAAGTGACTTGACCTGGGTCACACAGATTGTAAGTGTCTGGGGTCTGATCTGAACTCAAGTTCCTCCTGGCTCTAAGGCTGATGCTCTATCCACTGTGCCACCTAACTGCCCTCTTGTATTAGATTTCATCTGAATTTGGCTGCCATTTGATATGTTCTGTTTCATAGTCCTTCCTAGCAACTCCCAGAATGGGCTGAATATGCTAACTTCCCTTTCCTGGTGTCAGGAGTGAGGTTCAAAGGAGATAAGGGAGGTAAAGCATTATTGCAAACCTGAAAGCACAGGATGAATGTCAGTTCTTTTTTTTTTTTTAGGGCAATTGGGGTTAAGCGACTTGCCCAAGGTCACACGGCTAGGTTTTTTTTGTTGTTGTTCACTGTCTGAGGCCAGATTTGAACTCAGGTCCTCTTGACTGGTGATCTATTCACTGCGATACCTAGCTGCCCAGTCAGTTCTTATTATTGTCACAATTGTAGCCTCCAGGCATCAGTCACCTGAGGATGTCATGCCCTTTGACTTTTCCTGCCAGTTTGCTGAGCTCAAGCAATATTCATAGAGTAACAGGGGCTTATTGGGAAAGTTTAATGAGTAGCTCAGGGGAGAGGGAAAAGAACTGTATGCACACACTCTTTTAGATTGAAACTGTATTTTCAGATGAAGAAATTAACACTATCTATAATCATATAAAAATGTTCTAAATCACTATTGATTAGAGAAAGGCCAATTAAAATAACTCTATGGTCCCACATTATACCTATCAGATTGACTAACATGACTAAAAAGGAAAAGTATAAATGTTGGATAAGATGAGGGAAAATTGGAACACTGATGTATTTTTAGTGGAGTTGTGGACTGATCTAACTGTTCTGGAAGGCAAGTTGGAACTAAGGCCAAAGGGCTATGAAATTGTGCATAGTCTTTGATCCAGCAATACCACCCCCAGGTCTTTATACAAAGATATCAAAAAGGGAAAAGGACCCACATGTATAAAAATATTTATAGCAGCTCTTTTTTATGGTGGCAAAAAAAAATTAGAAATAGAGGGGATATTCATCAATTGGGGAAAGGCTAAACAAATTGTGTTATAAGAATGTAATGGATTACTACTGGCTATAAGAAATTTCAGAAAAACCTGGAATGTCTTACATGAACTGATGCTAAATGAAGTGAGCAGAAACAGAACATTGTACACAGTAACAGCAAGATTGTGTGATGACCAACTGTAGTAGCAATGTAAATTTTTAAGATCTTCCCTGCCCCTAGGCTTAAGTGCACCAGTAGCCTATGGTGGGAGGCTTGTTTCTCAGGAGATACTTTTGATTGGGCAGTGGGTCAAGAAGGTTGTTACATTCTCTGAGCCAGGAGAAGGCTATATAAACTCTGTTGTGAGGCTTTGTTTTGGGGCTCACTTTGAAAAGTGTTCTGTGATTTGACCAGATGAGACTCTGGGCAGCCATTGTTGAGAGCCCCCCAGCTTTGAAAACCCAGATGTTGATGCTTCCCTCTCTGGTAACTGATTTGGTATGGATGTATGTAATGGTTGGACAATTTGGAAGCCTGTCTACTGAAATGTTTTTGTAACTTATGCTTGTAACCTCTGTATATTCTGAAGTTTGGGGTGCTGACCTTTTCCCCCAGAACTAGGTAAACGATATACATTTGATTGATTAAAGTAAGCTTGTTAACCCATTTTGAGTTGCTTTCCTTTAGCAAAACATCTAACAACCTGTGTTGGCAGCCACCTTGGGGATGCTGGGGTGTTTGCCACTACACCAACTTTGATAGACAGTTCTTCTCAGCAATGCAATGATCTAAGACAATTCCAAAAGACTCATGATGGAAAATACTATCCACATCTAGAGAAAGAACTATGGAGTCTGGGTGCAAATCAAAGCATACTATTTTTTTTCTTTCTCGTGGTTTTTTGTTCTAAACCTTTTGTTCTGGCTTTTCTGTCACAACATGACTAATGTGGAAATTTGCTTAATATGATTTCACATTTATCATCTAAATCATATTGCTTAATGTCATTGAGAGAAGGGAAGGGATGGGGGAAGAAAAAAATTTGGAACTCAAAATCTTATAAAAGTGAATGTTGAAAGCTATCTTTACATGTAACTGGAAAAAATAAAATTCAATTAAGTGGGAAAAATTTTTTAAATAAAGATTTCTAAAAAAATTAATATTCATTATGAACACTTTCTTAAGTCTATTCAATCAATAAAATAAAAAAAAACCCTGATTTGTAAGGATTTCAGAGGTGTAAATGCTCACACTGAGAATGTAACAAGGTACTCTGGAAGGTTAGAGCTGGCTCCAGCACATCCCTGCCTAGTTGCCATTCAGAAGGTGGCAACTCATGGATAGAGAGGAGAAGCCCTCAGACATTTAGGGAGCTTGGAGACTTCTTATAGCAGTCTTTGGGAAAGGGTAGGTCTAGGGATCAAATTAGAAAATAGACTTTGTGACAAGTAAGTCATGTTTTTGCTTTTACTCCTTTTTCTGTCTAATCCATACTAACAAATTGAGGATTAATCAGGAAAGCCCTGATCAACTGATTTCCTCTCAGGCCACTTGATGAACTCACAAAAGATATAATACAGTTAAGAGAGAGGTGTTAATAACTTAAAATGAAAAGTGTTTCATATTCCAACATCCCTTTATGTGGTGGAAGGAAGTCCTTTGATTAACAATAATGGGAATTGGGGACAGCTAGTCATTGACTGGATAAGGATTAACCATGTCACTAACTGTCCTTTAAAAAAGAAGACCCACTCTCCAAAGAGTCTAAGCAATAGTCAGTAGATGCCCTGAGGAATGTAATCTCTGGAAGAAAAGAAGAGAGAAATGTATGAAAGAAGAGCCCAGTTATTAAAACAGAATGTCTCTTTTATAGCAGATAGTAGAATATCTCTTTTTTCTCTCCTTTCCTCCCTGCCCACCATTGATCATGGCATTATAATAATGATGATAGCAAGCTTTAATACAGAGCTTTAAGGTTTGAAAGATCCTTTACAAACATTATATCATTTGATCCTCAAAACAACCCTGGGTATAGGTGCTATTATCATGTCCTTTTTTACAGACCAGGCAACTGAAGCATACCCCAAACAACTTTGCTTCAAGTGGCTCCAAAGTTGGGATGCCAAAACTTGGGTAGTTTGGAACAACCAAGTGTTTTGAGCTCTTTGGGGAATATCCCAAGTCTAAGAGGTACAGAAGGCCCTTTGCCGCTCTAAACATGGTTATCTCTAAATAGAGATATGGCTTTACTAATGCCCACAGTTTGCTGCTCATTCAGCTTGGATATTGTCACCCTTCACCTCCAGAGTGCCTATTCCTGTGGGTCCGCTGTCATTTTCCGGGCAACTACTCTCTACTGTTGATACACCAGGCATTTTTGACCCTGACTCCCCAGAGCCAGAAACTTTCAAGCAAAGAACTTGTTTTATGACAGCATCCTGCCCAGGGCCACAGGCCCTGCTATTGTGTTGCAACTGGGTCATTTCACCAAAAAAGAAAAGGCAGTCACTGAATGGCTTTTCCAGATTCTGGGGGCTGAAGCAGTGACATTTATGATCATTGTTTTCACTGGGAGAGACAAATCAAGAGAAAAAAGTGCGGGTATTGCATAGAAACCATTGAAAACTACTTTTTCAGAGAACTGTTCAAGAAGTGTGAACATCAACACTGTGCATGTGATAATAATGCCAAGGAAACCCAGAGCAGTGCCCAGGGTTCTGAACTGATGACCATGATTGGAAAAATGGTGCAAGGCAATGGAGGAACCTGGCATACCAACAAGATGTATGTTATTATGGAGCTGGCCCTCCAGAAGGAAATGGAGACATGATGACAATAGAGGAGTTTGAGAGGGAGAGTAAAGAGATCAGACAGAGGTAAAAACAGCTAATGGAACAGGAAGAAATGAAGGGGGAACTGAGGTTGAGAAGGAGTCAAATAGCTGGCAGGGAGAAAAGACTGCAGGAAAGAAAAGCACTGAATGAAAAGATGCAGAAAGAGAAATGATAGAGGAGAAATACAGGAGACAATACCATGGGGCTTGAAAAGTCTGAAAATGGTCAGGGGACCTTCAATTCATCCTCAACTCATTGCATTTTTAAAAGCATCATTTATTATTTTTTTTAATATAATGAAGATTCTTTAAGATTGTCTCACAATCAGAATTTTTTCATTTGTATTTTCAACTCTGAACTGAACTCAGAGACACAATTTTTACAGGATGCAAAGCTCCTAAGATGGCTCTATCTTTAACTCACCTTCAAATAAGTAGTTTAAGGGAGAGAAAAAGGATGAAAATATAAGGGCTGGGTATATAAGGCTACTCTGAAGGAGTAGAGATGAAAGACAGGATATATGGAAGTTGATGTTTTAAAAAGGAACTTTGGGAAAGTTTCACATATGTGCAAAACTTATTTTTAAAGCACACCTTATAAATCTTGAGACTGTTCATTTGGAAAAAATAAAAAAGTATTTTATTTAAATTAGTTTGTTCATAGAACTATTATATCCGATATTTTTAGAATTTTTAAAGTCTTAAAAAACAAGTAGATCATTGTAGGAGACAAAAAATTCCATTTGATCCCAGTTGAAAAAAATTTTTTAAAGCCTCCCTTCCTCCTCCTCAGGTTTTTTCCCATTCTCATTCCACTAAATTTTTCCCCCAATCTTCAAATCCATAGTAATGATAATATCATTTACTGAAAAGGTTCTAGATAATTGTTTATAGATATGTTTTCTCATAAGGCTTCGTTTTCACATGGGTGCCAGCTTTCAGGTGCCTTTAAATTCATATTTAGATAACTTTATCTTTCAGGTCGTCTAGTTCCCTTAGAGGAGGCCTCAAACCTATCTGTGAGTTAGGGGATGTCTACTCTAAGCATATGAAGACATCCCCTGGAGGAACGGGCTGATCAAATTCAGTTTAATGATGATAGCAACCATCCAAAGCACTTTTTTCATTCCCTGAAGGCTATTAATGGGTCAAAGATCTATGGTGCATCTCAACTACTCACCACTGGTGGAGCCACATTGATTGGTGATAAGGACCTGATCCTGGAGAGATCGGCTGAACACTTCCATAGGGCAATCAACAGACCATCCACGACCAAAACTGAAGCCACTGACCACATACTTCAGATTGAAGTCAAACCCTCTCTAGCTGAACTTCTGATGGGGTTGTAGCAGCAAGCACCCCAGCATCCCTAGGGTGGCTACAAACACCCTAGGTTCTTAGATCTGCTTTTCTGAAGGAAAGCAACTCAAAATGGGTTAACAATTTTGCTTTAATCAATCAAACATATGTCTTTTACCTAGTTCAGGGAAAAAAGTCAGCACCCTGAACTTCAGAGTATACAAACAAGTTACAGGCAGAAGTTACAAGAAGACAGAGAAACAGATCAAGCAGACAGGCCTCCAACTGTCTGGCCATTACATAAATACCTACTCACAGGTACCAGAGAGGGAAGCACCAACATTTGGGTTTTCAAAGCCGGGGGGCTCGACAGCTGCCTAGAGTATCTGGTCAAATCACACAACTCTTCTCAAAGTGAGCTCCAAAACAAAGCCTCACATCAGAGTACATATAGCCTTCTCCTGGCTCAGAGAATGTAACAACCCTCTTGACCCACTGCCCAATCAAAAAGCATTCCCAAAACCCAAACCTCCTGCCACAGGCTCCAGGTGCACTTAAGCCTATCAAAGCTAGTCTGGCACTGCATGGACATTTTCATCCAGGGAATACAGGGAAAATAGAATTCCATGCATCTGACTTCACAAGGTTAGTTAAACTCTGAGTCTCTTTTTGTTTTAGAAAGTACTAAAAATATGTCTTATTTCACATAGGGCAGGAATAAACAATCTTAAAAGTGAAACTAACTATTTTTGGTAATACAGGGGCCCTCTTCTTGGAGGGAATTTTCTGATAAAACAAAGGTATTTCCTGTGTACCAGTGGCTAATAAATGATCAAAAAATTAATTAATTATTTAATTTAATTTAAAAAAAGAAAGGGACCTTAAAGGGACAGTATCATTTACAGGGTGAGAGAAAGAGGAAATCTCACTTATCAGAAGGTTTAAGTGGAAGGGGAAGGAGGAAGTGAAAATAATGTCCAGGTAAGAGAGAATATGAGTTATACCCCAACAGACAAATGGTCAAAGCATATGAACAGGTAGTTTTCCAATGAAGAAAATAAAACATTTTATATTCATATGAAAAAATATTCTAGATCATTATTGATTAGAGAAATGCATATTAAAAGTCTCCAGATATCATTTTAAAGCTGTCAGACTGGCTAAAAAAGATTGAAGGGGAAAGTGACAGAGGTCGGAGGGGATATGGGAAAAAAATTGGGATACTTGGTCATTGTTGCTGGAATTGTGAACATATCCAATGATTTTGGTGAGCAATCTGGAATTCTGTCCAAAGAGTTATTAAACTGCATATACACTTGGACCTAGTAATACCACTACTAGGTCTATTTCCAGAGATGATGAGTGAAAAAGAAAAAGAGCCTATATGTCCTAAAATCTTTATAGCAGCTCTCTTTGTGGTGGCAAAGAACTGGAAATTATAGGAACACCCATCAATTGGGGAATGTCTCAACAGGTTGTGGGATTTGATCATGATGGAATAGTTCTGTGCTCTAAAAATGATGAACTCAATGATCCTAGAAAAACATGGAAACACTTGACTGAAATAAAAAAGAGTGAAATGAGCAGAATAAAGAGAACATTGTATGTAGTAACAACAATATTGTTTTCAGAATGACTTTGAGTGAAGAAGTCATTGTGGCTATTATAAATAAAGCCATATAAAGGACGAAGCTGTTTGCATCCAGAGAAAGAACTGATAAATAGATGTAAGTATATAATGATTTTACATGCATATACATACTTGTGTCTCATGGTAGCCATTCCTAGGGGGTAAGGTGACTAAAAACAAAAAGAAGAATAAATTAATTAACATGACAACTTAATTATGCATTTAAAAGGAGTAGCAAGTTGTACGTAATAGATTTGTAGTTTCATAGACAAATTTTTTTATTATATCATGCTATGGAAGTGCTTGTTTTATTCCATAAATTAAAAATAGAATAAATAAATGCAATTTCAATGATTTTTTAAAAAAGAAAATAATGTCCAATTGAGCAAGCAGGAAAATGGGAGGTGAGGGAGGTAAGTACCCCGGGAGACAGAGAGAGAGAAATAGGAAGTTAAAAAAGGTCTGGTTCATCCACAGATCTAATCATTAACGGTTGGTTATGTTAGTCTAGAAGAGTGACATGTGCCAAAATCTCTTTTTCCTAGTTCCCCAGCTTAGGGACCCCCTTGGCTCAAAAGGGCTCGGCAGGCCAGAGCACACCTAGTCAACAAACCTTATACATTTTTTTCCTCTGAATCTCCCTGTTTTCAGGAAAAGGGCAGTCCCTAGCTGAGACAACTTTCATTTGCCATTTCACTCCTATTTATACACACACATCCTCC
>NW_027187207.1:0-10150 GCF_028583685.1 Petaurus breviceps papuanus
ATAAAGTGTTATTTTCTTCAGTGTATTTTTGGGTCTCCTTTAGGAGGCTGTTGACTCTCTTTGCATGATTTTCTTGCATAATTCTAATTTCTCTTCCCAATTTTTCCTCCACTTTTCTTACTTGACTTTCAAAATCCTTCTTGAGCTCTTCCATGGCCTGTAAACAGTTCATATTTTTCTTGGAGGCTTTTGTTGCAGGAGTTCTGAATTCACTGTCTTCCTCCCACTCCATGCCAAAATTCTTTTTGTCCCCCAAAAAGGATTCTATGGTCTGTTTTTGTTTCCATTGCTCACTTATATTGCCAGCCAATTACTTGACTTTTGGGCTCTTTGCCATGGTAGAACTCTGCTTCCAGAATGGAGAAAGCTATGTCCCAAATTGCTGGGGGTTTTGCAGCTGCTGTAGCTATTAGGAGGGTGCCCTGTACTCACTGTCCACACACTACAGGACCAACACGTGAGACTGCTATCCATATCCAAGTTGCTTAAAGCAAGAGAGAATACCCTCTGAATGGTCACTTGGTCCCCCTACAATCTGCAGGCCAGAAGCTCTGGAAGCAGCCACACTGTGGGCAGTTCCATGGATGTCATGCCTCTAGCTGCTTTTTGCCACAGAGGAAGAGCCTGGATCCTGTTCTTCAGTTCCCCCATACAACTCTCCCCCCACAAAATCCAAAAGAGTTCCACACTGACCTTTTACTTTGTCTTTGGCTTTTATGGGTTGAGATGTCTGGAAACCTCCACAGCTACTGATGATTGACTCTCCTGAAGTCTGCTCCAGAAGCATCTGGTCAGGGCCATCCTGGGTCTGGAACCACATAGCTCACACAGACTGTGCTTGGCTCCCAGCTTGTTGAGATAGACCCTTCCTGTCTGCCTGCCAGGCTTCCTTCAGTGGGATATTTGCTTCTCTCTGTCCCTTTTTGGGTTCTGTAGTTCTAAAGTTTGTTTAGAGACATTTTTTACATGTATTGTAAGTAATTAGAGTGGGAACCCATGCCAAATTTGTGCTTCTAATCTGTCCTCTTGGCTTCACCTCCAAACACTGGGTTTTTCAACACTGACTTCTGTTGTTTCTGCATCTTCCTTGAATGGTCTTTTCCAGTAACCTCTATCTCTTTTTAAAAAAAAATATGAAATTAGTTGATAACTGTTACTTTTTTTGAGGTGAGGACATGCTATTCTACTTGTATCTCTACTTCTTTTAATAGATTCCCTTGACATTCTTGATCTTTTGCTTTTCCAAATGGATTTTGTTACTATTTTATCAAGATCTGTAATGTATCCTTTTGGTAAATTGATTGGACTAAAAGGGTATATTTGTTTAGATATATTGCTATTTTTATTATATTAATAGGGCTTATTCATGAGCACTTAATTGTCTTCCACCTATTTACATTGTTATTTATTTCTTTAAGAAGCATTTTGTGATTTGACACTATGTGAGTCCTTTGTGTGCTTTGGTAGATTGATTCCAAGATATTCTATGCATTTTGTGGTTATTTGGAATGGAATTTCTTTTACAATTATTGCTTATTGGTTTTTGGTTTACATTTGTATTATCTAGTACTAGGGTTTATAAGGAAAAGAATTTTAGTTCAATCAGTTATCTTAAAGGAAAGAAACTTTGGACTAACCTGTGCTAACTCAGAAGGAAATACAATTTTGCTTAGGTTTATTATTTATTTATTTTTATTATTTAATTTGAGATAAACATTTTGTGGAGAATGTGCCAAGTACAGACATGTTTATTGACCACTTATTTGTTCAACACTATTCTCAGTATTTGGAATGAATTATTGTAATGGGAATCTAAATTTTTAAAGATCTTCCCTGCCCCTTGGTTAAGTGCATCTGGAGCTTGTGGTGGGTGACTTGTTTTTCAGGAGATACTTTGTGATTGGCCAGTGGGTCAAGAGGGTTATTACATTCTCTAAGCCAGGAGAAGGCTATATAAAACCCTGATTTGAGGCTTTGCTTTGGATCTCACTTTGAGAAGTGTTGTGTGATTTGACCAGATGATACTCTGGGCAGCTGTTGTTGAGAGTCCCCTGGCTTTGAAAACCCAGATGTTGATGCTTCCCTCTGGGGTTACTGTGATTTGGTATGGATGTATGCAATGGTTGGATAATTTGGAAGCCTGTCTGCTGATATGTTCTTGTAACTTATGCTTGTAAGCTCTGTATATTCTGAAATTCGGGGTGCTGACTTTTCCCCCCTGAACTAGGTAAATGATATATGTTTGATGGATTAAAGTAAGCTTGTTAACCCATTTTGAGTTGTTTTCTTTAGAAAAGAAGATCTAAGAACCTGTGTTGGCAGCCACCCTGGGGATGCTGGGGTGCTTGCTATTACAATTACTTAGTGTATTTGCATATCCTAACCTACAGTTTTTTTTTCCAATTTTAGCAAAATTAGTATCTTTTCATATATGTAATAGTGATTATCCATTTACAAAGACTGTTGTTACCTATGATTTGATCTATGGATTAAATGATTATCAGTGTCTAATCTTCCTGATGGGTAACCAGAATTAGAGTTAAAGCATAAAGTTAATTGGAGTAGTTTTTAGAAACCAAGAAGATCAGATGAATATATGCATATGTATGTATGTGTGTGTATATATATATATATATACACATATATATGTGTGTGCCCAATAAACAGTCACAGACACACACATATAGGTAATTAAAAAGGTTTTCCAAGTTCTCCCTTGTATGGTATTTTAAATTATTAGTTTCAAAAGCATCAATCATTTGAATTAAACAATTTTTTTAATTTTATTTTTTTGAGGGGGTAAGGTAGGGCAATTGGGGTTAAGTGACTTGTCCAAGGTCACATGGCTAGTTTTGTGTAAAGTGTCTGAGGATGGATTTGAACTCAGGCCCTCCTGATGCCAGGGCTGGTGCTCTATTCACTGTGCCACCTAGCCACCCCTCAATTTTTTTATTTTAATATTTCATTCAATTTTCATGTAAAAACAAATTTTACATTCAGTTTTTAAAATTCTGACTTCGAAATTCCCTCCCTCCTTTCATCCACTCCTCAATAAGAAGGCAATCAATTATGCAAATCATATTTCTGTGTTGGTAATGTTGTGAGAAAAAATAACTGACCAAAAAAGATGGAATAAAAAGTTTAAAAAAAACATATACTTTGATCTGTATTCAGATTCCTTTAGTTCTTGCCCTGAAGGTGAATAACATTTTTCATTATATGTGCTTGGCAATTTTCTTTGATCATCTTATTGCTGAGAATGGCTAAGTCATTCACATTTTATCATCACCCAATATTGCAGTTTCTGTGGATGCTTGTCCCAGTTCTGCTCACTCCACTTTGCAGCAGTTCATATAAATCTTTGTAAGCATAAGCAACATGGGATTTTGTTGATATTTCTTGGAGTTCAGTGACTGTGGAACTGGCAGCCCCCACCTAGGAGAAGCCAAGTGAAGAGCAGCAGGAGCAGAGAGTAGGCTGGGTTGGGACCCTACCAGGTACAAGATGAAAACTTTGCAGGAAGACAGGTGCAGTGAGCGTGCTTTCCTGCTACATTGCCCTGCTATGGGTTGGGACCCAGGTGCTTGGAGCTGTCTATGGTGGGATGAAGGAAAGTGCCATAGCCCCTCGGGGCACCTGTTGGCTTTTTCACCCAGTCACCTCTCAGGATTTATAAGTCAGAGTGGAGCAATGTTAGGGCTTAGATTCTTTGCTTCACTAGAGCATGTGTGCACTTTAGAGTGTCAGGGGGGAGCCTACAACAGCAGCATGGAAAGAAGGACACTCTCCAAGAGAACTTTCAGGAGTTGGACACTTTATTTTGAGTGAGCAATTTGTGACCTTCTGTGACCTAGGGGTGGAGTGTCTTTTGTTCTATACTGCCCCTGAGGATGTGATGTGTTCAGGAAGATGGTGGCCTGGGATGCCTTTATTATATATGTAAGTTATATACTGAATATTATGCTTTGTTTTAACCTTGTGGCCATACTTGTTGGGGGAAAAGGGTAAGATACTTTTGTTTCTGTTTAAGACCATGTGGCCACCCTGGCAATAAGTTGTTATGTTATGAATTGTGAATACTTTACTTTCTTGACTCACTCAAGGTTTAGTTTTGAATAAATAGAGCACTACAGGTACTGTGGTATTCAATCCTTAAAATATATCTACATATTCTTAGCAGCTGGTCATTTTGCATTGGTGACACAATCTTCTATTTCCAAAACATTATTAAGCTGGGCATATTCTTTCATTCAGTAACACCACTACTAAGTTTGTATCCCAAATGGATTAACAAAAAACAAACAAAGGAAAAGGCCACATATGTACATATGTACACATATATCAGCTCTTTTTGTGGCAGAAAATAATTGGAAATTGAGGTGATGCCCATCAACTACAGAAGGATTGAACAAGTTGTGACATATGATTTTGATGGAATGCTATTGTGCAATGAGAAATGACGAGGAACATGTTTTCAGAAAAACCTGGAACAAATTTTTCTTCATAATATTTGAATCAGTTCAAAACTCTACTAAAAGTGCTCTAGTGTGACAATTTACCCACATTCCCTCCAATATTACTCATTTTACTTTTTCATATTATTAGCCAATCTGATAGGTATGAGGTGGTACTTCAGAATAGTTTTAATTTACATTTCTCTAATCAATAGTGATTGAGAGCATTTTTTCAAATGACTATTGACATTTTTTTTTAATTTACAAACTGCCTGTTCACATCTTTGACTTTTTACCAATTGGGGAACAACTTGTATTCTTATAAATTTGCCTCAGTTAACAGCATATTTGAAAAAGGAGGCCTTGATTAAACAAAAACTTTATGTTTTTTCACAGTTATTTCCCTTCATCTATAATGAGAAAGTTCAGAGTAACAAGTATCACTTTCCAATGTAGGAATGTAGACACTTTAACCTTATTGAATCCCTTAGGATCTTTTTCACATTTACTTTCTTAGCTTCTCTTGATTCTTGTATTTGAAGGTCAATTTTTTTTTTATTCAGCTCTGTCTTTTGATCAGAAATGCTTAAAAGTCTTCTCTTTCATTAAATATCCATTCCCTCTCTGAAGTTATGCTGGATAGGTGGTTCTTCATTGTAATCCCAGATCATTTACCCTATGGAATATTATATGGCAAGCACTCAGATCTTTTAATGTAGAAATTGCTAAATCTTACGTGATCCTGCCTGGGGCTTCACAATATTTGAATTCCTTTGTTCTGGCTGCTTCTTTATATTTTCCTTGACCTGGAACTTTTGGAATTTGAGTGTAACAATTTTTGGAATTATCATTTGTGATAATTTTTAGGAGGTGATTGGTGAATTCTTTCAATTTCTATTTTACTTCTGGTTCTAGTATATCAAGGCAGTTTTCCTTGAAAATTTCTATTAATATCATGTCTAGTCTCTTCTTTTGATCATGATCTCCTGGTAGTCCAATACATTTAAAATTTATTTCCTCCATCTATTTTAAAAGTTAGTTGGTTTTCAGAGGAGAGAGTTGGAGTTCTGTCTATTTTTTATTCTTTTGATTTAGTTTTATTGTTTCTTGATGTCTAATGGGGTCATTAACTTCCACTTGCTGAGATCTATTTTTTTGGAATTATTTTGTTCACTGATCTTTTGTACTGCCTCTTCTATTTCACCAATTCAAATTTTTTAAGGACCTACTTTCTTCACCAAATTTTTGTATAATTTTTCCATTTAGCCAAGTCTTCTTTTAAAAAGTTATTATTTTCAATGACTACATATATGTATACATACACATATATATCTATATATACATATATATGACTAATCTGCTTTTTAAGGATTTCTCTTTAGTAGATTTTTGTGCCTCTTTTACATATTCTGGTTTTGAATGTTAGTTTTCCCAGTATTTTTCCCACATTTCTTTTAGCAAAAAGTTAATTCTCTTTTCATAATTTTCCTGCATCACTCTCACTTCCTTTCTCAATTTACCCCCTACATCTGTTAGTTGATTGTTCAAATCATTTGTGATCTCTTTCAGGAATTCTCTTTGGACTGGATACCCATTCACATTTGCTGTTTTGATTTACCTGTCTTCTAAGTTTGTGCTTTGACATTTCTGTCATTATAGGAATTATCTATGGTCAGGTTCTATTTTTGCAATTATTTGCTCATTTACCCAGTCTGTTTCTTGACCTTTAACATGATTTTAAAGTTGAGGTCCATTCTGGGATAGAAAATGCTCTCTTCTTAGCTTGAGGTATTTAATTCTGATGTTTCCAAGGCTAGACCTGGGAGTTTTTAAGTTTTCATTTCTTCAAAGGTGGTATGGTCTAAAGCTCTCTTCTTTCCTGGCCTGTGCTCTGAAGTTTCAAGTGAAGAATAGGCTCCTGATTTGATATTCTTTTTATAACTCTATTGCTAAGATCTCACAAAATTTCAGCTAATTTTCACCATGTGAACTAGTTACTTGAGGAATAAACTTTAAGTATAATACTAAACTAAGATCTATTTTGCAAAAGGTAAAGAATATCTAAGAGTCTTTTCTAAAATTTCTCTTTTTGTGGAATAACTTTTCTTTTAAAAAATAATGAATTAATTTACTTCTAGCTTATAACATTCAGTTCCACAAGCTTCTGAGTTCCAAATTTTCTCCCCCTCTATTCCTTTCCCCCACTACCCCTCTATGGCTCCATGCGTTCCAATATAGGATCTACAAATATCTTCACATTAAACATTCATCAAGTTTTAAAGAAGGATTAGAACCAATGGAATGTGCAATGAGAAAGAAAGAACAAAACAAAAGTAAAAAGAGCGAGAGAGCAAGTAGTTTGTTTCAGTCTGTAGTCAGACTCCATAAGACTTTCTCTGGATGTGGATAGCCCCTTCCATCATGATTCTTTTGGGGTTGTCTTATACCTTTGCATTTCTGAGAGGAGCCTAGTCTATCAAAGTAAGTCATCACAGATATGATGTATTGTGTACAATCTTCTCACAGTTCTGCTCCCCTCACATAGCATCAGTTTATATAAGTCTCTCCAGGTTATTGTTAAGTCTGTCTGCTCCTCATTTCTTAAAGCACAAATAGTATGCCCTTACATTCTTATACCACAGCTTGTTTAGCTATTTCCCAATTGATGGACATTCCCTTGATTTCTATTTCTTTGCCATCACAAAAAGCACTCCTTTAAATATATTCGTAAATTTGTGTTCTTTCCCCACTTGTATGATCTCTTTGGGATACAGCCAAAGAAGTGGTATTTGTTGGAGCAAAGGGTATGAAAATTTTGATTGGCCTTTTTGCATAGTTCCAAATTGCTCTCCAGAAAGGATGGATCAGTTTGATAAGGGATGGCTCCAAATAGGTTCAGCAGGAACTCTGATCTTATCTAAGACCAGAACCTGCGACTCAGTCTGGAAAGAATTCAGCTCAGGCTTACTTGGAGTCAGAGTTTTAAAAGTTTATTATATGCCTTACAGCAGGCAAGGATCCTTAGGGGACCTGCAACTTTAAAGGGGTAGAATTAAGGTTTATATAGAATCATCTATAGTAGAACCTGTGCCAATAATGCTAACTAGGTGATTAAGGGTGGGATTAGGGAGGAGTTAGGGTGGGGACAGTGTAATGTAACTGCCCTGGTGTATTGCCCATGATTCACTGGGAAAAGCTCAAGGTCGGGGGGGGGCTACCTAGAGGTGTGGTTTTAGGCTTGAAAATGTCACTAAGTCAGTGAGCGGTCAAAGGCTGATGGAGAAATGCCCAGTCTGCCACCCATCAGTGTCATGTTTGACAAGATTAATACCTGGGAACCAAGGCTAACCAGAGACTCAGTGAATAATAGGCTAAGGAGTTAACCCAGAGATAGGGTCCTGAAGGATTCATTGAGGCAGCCAAGGAGTCAACCTAGAGATAGGATACCGAAGAATTCATGGGAGCAGCTGTACACTATACAAGGGGGAGATAATAGTTGCCTAAGCTGGAACGTTTATAGATACTTTTGTGAAGGATTGATAGGTATAGCTTGTTAGTGTTCCAAGGCTGAGATAATTGTTGCTGGGCAGAGTTAATGCTCTGAGACTGGGATGGGGGGTGGGGAATGGAGTGTGATTTTACAAACTGGTTTTACAAATTGATGTTACAAAGTTTTACAAACTGCTGTTACAAATATAGATTCCAAGCACCCCAACATTACTTATGTGACAAATTGGTATTACAAATTGAGTTTACAAATAGATTTTACAAACATAGATTGCAAGCACCCCATGAAATTCACAATGCCACCAACATGCATTAGTGTTCCAATTTCCCCATATCTTCTCCAACATTTATCATCTTCCTGTTTTGCTGTTTTAGACAATTTGACCTGTAAAATGTGGTACCTCACAGATGTTTTGATTTGCATTTTTCAAGCCAATAGCAATTTAGAACATTTTTTTCATATGATTGTAGATATCTTTTATTTCTTCTTGTGAAAATTGCCTGTTCATATCCTTTGTCCACTTATCAATCAGGAAATAACTTGTATTCTTATGAATTTGACTCAGTTTTCTCTGTGTTTTAGTAATGAGGCCTTTCTCAGAGGCTCTGGTTGTAAAAATTCATTTCCAATTTTCTTCTTCTCTCCTAATCTTGGTTACATTAGCTTTGTTTATTCTGTTTTCTTCTTTGTCCCTGTCCCTTTTCAAAGATTTAATGCAAAATGGACATGACAGAAAAAATACTTTCTCTCCTGATGCCACTGTGTACAATAGGTGGCAGCAGACTTGGCTGATCTGGGAAGGAGAAGTCTGAGCCTCAGGCTGCACCTTTCCCCAGAACTCCAGAGGATATTGTGTCACTGTCTCACCACACATAATGAGTCCTGAAAAACAAACATGGGGCATTTTGGAGGATCCAGGAGGTTTAGCAGGCCTTATTGTGCTCGGCCCATTTTGTGCCTCCATTCCTCCAGCTCAGAGAGATATGAGAGTGGATGTGTTAATGAGTTTCTTTTTTTTAACCCTAGCTCTCCAGAGGAGAAAAATGAATACATGAAATAGTTTTAAGTTTAATCTGCATTATTAGAATTTTCTCTATCCCTTTATTAAGTCAAAATAAACCAAAAAAAAACCCCACAATTAAATCCAAGCCCTGATTTTCAGTGTCTGCTGATTTCTGAAGTATACTGCTCACACTGAATATTCAACAATGACTTCTCTCTTGCCAATAGAGCATACCCAGAATATAAGGGACCATGAATGGGACTGAGGCTGCATAATCCACAAGAAATCCAGTTACAAAGAGAATGAACAAAAATAGCCCTATAAGTAAACAGGAGTGAGCTCAGAAATGCTGCCCCTCTTCTCCCAAGGTAGATCCATTATCTACAGAAGATAAAACATGATAAAAGCTTGGGGTGCCTTCCTAATTTCAAATGGCTTTGAGATAAGCTGAGAAGATAACAGAAGCATAGAAAAGCCTAATGAACATTCTTTTGGTATTCAAGGTAGATTGCAGTGATTGAGAAGGAGAGGCACTTGAATCTTTATCAATGGTATTAAATTGTCAGTGTCACTAACAGTTGTCAGGGTTTTAGAACAAATTCTGAGGTAAACATCTCTCTGGAGCTCAGGGAGGGACTTATCCCAGGGGGACGCAGTTGCTCTTAGTCATACTAAACAGAGAAAGACATGCAAATGCAGCTCCTCCCTCTAGGGATGAAAACCAGCAAAAACCTGTGTCTCCAGCCCTGGGAGAGGAGTTTTCCTTTGTGAGGCCTTTCTCTCCTAAGAACTGACACTGTACAGTGTGAACAATGGGTTTGGGACTCAATGGAATTTTCATTCTGACTATTTTACAAGGTAGTTTTGTCTTTTATTTGTTTCTTGACCTAAGAAACACTCTGAAATAATGTATTTGTGTGACTATTTTCTTTAATGACTCTTTGTTGGCAGGTGTCCATTGTGATGTTCAGCTGGTGGAGTCTGGGGGTGATGTGAGACAGCCTGGAGGATCTCTTAGGCTTTCCTGCAAAGCTTCTGGATTTGACTTTAGCAGCTATTACATGGATTGGGTCCGCCAGGCTCCAGGGAAGGGGCTGGAGTGGGTCGCAGAAATTGGTAGTGGTGGAGGTAGCACATACTATGCAGACTCTGTGAAAGGCCGATTCACAATCTCCAGAGACAACA